>NC_030440.2:16303288-16380788 GCF_001660625.3 Ictalurus punctatus | reverse complement strand
TCATATATTATATTTGCAACGTTAAGATCTTGAAGTCCCGTTTTGAAGTCTTTCGGCCGTTCGGGTTCCGGGTCGCCACGGCGGATCGTCCGTCTCCATTACGGAAACCCGGTTTATGACGGGGGATTTCTGATTTGGCGCAGGTTTTACACCTGACGGAGCCCTCCGTTTTTATCCGCGGGGCTCAAACCCACAATCCTACCATTAAGAGTCATAAAAATAATCATTTAAAAGCGTAGTAGTAGTCGTTTCAGTATCGCGTCATCTCTCCTTTTTACAGGATGTTCCCGATGTTCTTCTGAAAGACTATCCGGATGACGTGGAATAAGCACAGTAGGGCACGATATGAATTAAACTGCTTCGGGAGATCAGCGAGATACACTAGGAGGCGATTATTTCGTTTGTAGTCGATGTGGAGTTTAACAGGCAGGAGCTGAACACACAAAGGAAAGCAGGTCTAAAACCGGAGCTTGAGGAACACCATATTGAACATTTCATCCCTTTAAAACGACGAATAAAGTGAAGAACGCAGGCGAATACACCGTGAGATGATGCAAAATGTCTTTCGATAGCTTCAGGCTAGTGTCTACGGTTTCAAACATTGTGGATGTAGAAGTAAGGCTGAAAGCAAGGCAACGACTTAAGCTGCACTACAGCTTCTCTCTGGCCGTTCGTAAGGATCTTAACCGCTCTAAAGACGCTTAACTCACTGGCTTTGCTAGAAAAAATATCCATCAGTCATCTTTTATTAATTTTCTACAAGGAACTTAGCATATCTGGACAAGGGCTGGTAAACACACACACACACACAACAACGCTGATTCACAACCCTTTTTATTATTTTAAAGGGAGACTATTTATAGAAGACTTCAAACGTTCAGACTGCATGGTCCAAAACCTCCAAGTGTCTGCAGCGTGCATGTAAATGTGCGGAGAAACGCCTGGCGATGCAGCTGTTTTCACTTCTGTACCAGATGGAGAACTTCTCAGAAGATAAAACCAACAACTTCTGCTATACCGAGAATCACACTGAATTAAAACGTCACGCTCACGTCACCCGTAGCCAAATCTGCATCTGGAATTTTTACGCAAATTGCTCTCGTCCAGTCGCCTTTAAATAAATAAATAAATAAATGAATGAATAAATAAATAAATAAATAAATGAATGAATGAATGAATGAATGAATGAATGAATGAATGAATCAATAAATAAAAGGCGGGCAGGCCAGAATATGAGAGGTTTTTCCTCCTCTAGCGGGTTCCGGGACTTATATACATGATATGAAGTGGCATCGATAATGATCACACCGGTTAACAAAAACATGGCGGGAAGATTTAGAACTCGGGGGAAATAAAAACTGCAACACGTTCAAATATTTACAGAATGATTAATTTAGAGAAGAAATCTAAAACGTCCTTGGTCTGACATTCACAAAGATAAAAGACGGTTCACGGTACGCGCTCCCCCCCCCCCCCCCCCTTGTTATGAGGATCTTATTGATTTTTATGGCTTGAACTTTGAAATACATGTGAAACCACAATCCTACAATAGTGACATCGTAACTGAACGCTTTAGTTAACAAAAGCACGGCCAGTTTTTTTCAAATGGAGACCGAGCATGTTTCTGTATTTCCTGAAGATCGCTCTAGCGGGGGTTTAGTTTAGTGTAGGTGAGCGTGTGCTAAGTGAACCTTTCGTGTTAAAATATAATAAAAATAAACAGAAAACATCATGCCAACGTCCAGTTTATTCCTCCATCTGAAAAAGCGATTAAATGAACCTTTTCATGCCTTATTTATTTACGTATATGCATTATCATTTACGTATATCCAGATTATTTTATATATACACACACACACACTAATGTACTTATCTTTTATATATACACACTTATATATTTAAAATTGCATGGTATATGAATTTTGACCCTGTCTAAATATTACTTATATTAAAAAAAAGCAAATGGATTGTCCATGAGTAAAAAGGGCTAAAACAGTCTGTCTGAAATGAAAATAGACAAATAAATAAATAAATAAATAAAATTTTTAAAAATCGATCTTCAAATGTCCAAAATTTTTTACATTCAGGTCTAAAATATGTACGCATATGCTGAAGACATATTATAAAATGCTATTATTTTAATTATTAATTAATTAATGAATTAATTAAATTATTTTTAATTAAAAATTAATTTAATTATTTATTATTATATTTTAATATTTTTATAATAATTTTTTAAATTAGAAACATATTATAAAAATATTAGAAAATGTCATTATATACTGAATATTTGCACAGTTTAGGATTGTTGCATGACACAAGGAGGTAAAAATAATAATAATAGTAATCTAAATCTCCGAAAAAACACTAGTTTTTAAAAAAAAAAAGATCTTTTTAAAAATGACTTTTTAAATGACACAATTCTTCATTCTAATTCTTTCTTTCTTTATCTTATGTAGAAAGTCAGTAAAGATAACAGTCTAAACAGTTAAATTTCAGTTTGTGTTCATTTACGGTAATGCTCAAGTGCTTTGGAGGTGATTTACATCTCATATTTCCCTAAAATATCAACAAAAAGGAGCTCTAAATGGATTGGCCATCAGCCTGGACAGTGATTTTGGCAGGAAAGGGTTACGGTACATTTCATACCACAGCTAAACAGGGTTGTTGCAGAAATATTTGCAGTGAGTTTGTACATTAGGTGTCTAATCTGAGTGAAATGACTTCTTTTTCCTGTTCCATTTCAACAGGCTATGAGGAAACCAGAGTGCTGACAGAGTCTGACGTCAAGAGTTCCTCCGAGTCTGATGCTCCGATTTTAAACTGCTAAAACAGTGTGCACTTTGATGAGGAAGACGTTCGACGCCCTTGACGAAAACTAAATCCGTGATGCGACCGTACGACGTTTGACAGGAAATATCCGAACCTCTCGATCAGACCTTCCTCGTCTTTACGCGCACGCAGACGCGCTGCGCGCTATGCACTCGGCCGTGAGGCGCCGGTCCGCTCCGGACGCGTCTGGTAACATTACCTAACCTTTCTGACTTCAGAGAAAATTTAGGCTCAGTTGCGTTACGTAAAAATAATAATAATAATAATAATAATAATAATAATAATAATATATTATATATAATATAACACTACGTAGCTTGGACTATCATACCTGATGATCAAATTCAGCGAAACTGATTTTATTAGGTGTATCGTGTGTAGTAAACGTGCGCACTACAGCGTTTGCGCGAACGATAGCGTTTTGTCCGTGCAGCCAAAGCGCATCGGGGTACAGGAAAACCATCCGAGGATTTTTCTACAAACAAACCAGCACGTGAGATTAATTTCTATTTTTAAACTGATGTCTAAACAAGGTTCATTTTACCGTAACTCTGCTACTTTACAAATAGTCCTTCTCTACGTCGGCACCGTAATCACGAATTAGCAGTAGGCCTATCCAAGATTCTGAACAGCTTGGAGGATGGATCATATCGTCGTCTCGTCCGTCGCAGCAGACGCATCGGATCGTCAAACGTCGAACGGGAATTCTACCGAATCGCGTGGAGGGTACGGGCGGACGTTTACGCGACTAGCCTGGAAGTTTCTATTTGAGGCAGGGATTACAGCGTGGGAAATTTACTGAAATGCAGAAACTAATTATTGGAGGAATTTGAGGGAACCCGTCGGCTAAAGCGATAAAGACTTCAGCAACTAGACCTGCTGTAGTTCTTAGTTTTATCGGCGAAATCTGGGCTGAAACGAACGATCACTAACGGTTATCTATTTTCAGAAGCCTGAAACTAAATCCCGGGCGGTCTGAACGAACGCTGGAGAAATTCTTTTCTTTAAAAGAGAGAGAAATTGCTTCGAGTTACCAAGTTAGTCACGATAAAATCATCAGGAAATAAAAGCCTCAGCCGGCGTAACGCATCAGACGCTCTCGATCCGTCCGAAACGTGGTCTCCGACGAGCGGAGATACTGCAGCGGAGAATGGGTTTACTGTGCCATCGGCTGCACTCTTCCTACAGGAAAGACAACTCCCAGCTTCCTGCAAATCAATGCTTCATGTTTACGGCGTAACGGGGGGGTCTATTGAAACGGCGCTCTGGGAGAATGCTGGGAAAAGGACGAGACATAAAACGATGAGATTCACAAACGCCCGCTCACCCAGCCTGCTAGCTAACGTTAACGATGTTAGCAAAAAAAAAAAAAAAAACAACATTTTTAGCAAGTAAAAATATCCTCAATAGTGATAAATTAAACTTATTTCTAGATATTTTTTTTACTCAGTTCAAGCTTTAAATGATATCATATAGTACTGGCAGATCATTTACAAAATAATAATAATAATAATAATAATAATAATAATAATACACTGAAAACAAATAATGCAATGCAATGGGACAAAACTATTTGAAGCTTGAGATGAGTTACGACGGCTAGAAATAGGTTTAAGAACCTTATATTTGGTTTACTGTGATCTTATAATAGGAAATACAAGATAAATTTGTCCATGTTTAAGATATTTCCACTTGGTAAGACGAAATCATTTTTCGCAGGATATTAAGCGTTTTTTTTTTATTTCTGGAAAGAAGCAAACGCTTTAAGCTTGAAATGAGCGATTTTATATTTGTACGGCAATAAATAAAGAACTTACGCTATCTTCACAGGATGCAGATCTCTACAAAGCTGCATGGTGACGATATCCAGCGTTAAACGCGATATAGCGATAAATCGGAATATTTTCGTGTATTATGGGTGTTCATAATGACGGTAAAGTGGTAGAGATGTTACCTAAGCCATTTTAGTAGCTTCTTAAGCATTAAAAAACAACAACAACAAACGAATCAGTTCTACAAAGTTAATTTGTAACAATCGGCTATGAGAAACGTTGTTTTATTTTTTACGAGTCACCGTAAGCGCCCGCTGTCGTGCCCCCGTGCCCTCGGTCCTGCTGACGGGCTGCTTAATTCAGCAAATGTTCTCGTTGTAGCACAACCGGCTGACGTGCACATTTTCAAACGCTTCTGAGGAAAGAATCCCCCCTTCCTCTTCTGCTGACTCACATCCTCAGACACCGAGTCAGAAACACAGTGCGCCACGCCGAATCCCGAGACTCCATTAAATCATAACTGGTCTCGTCTTTTAATCCCGAGCCGCGTTCGTAACACGAGAACCTCATCATGTGGAGTTTCTGACGGTTCAAAGACGACGCTCGGAAAGTCGTGAAGATCTCCTCGGCCACGGATTCAGGATGTGACGTCACGTCTGGAGGCAGACCGATAGTGGATTTTACCGATGGCTAAATTGGGCAGTGCCTGCCTGTAGCAGATTAATCAACCCGATAGTTTTTGAAATTGATACTGAATGGAAACCTAACGCTCAAAGTAAAGGAACTATTAATAAACATTAAAGTCAATAAAAGACACACGTTCAAACGGACCCAAACAGTAACGCTCCGGATAACAAACGTAAACAACGGCGTCCGACGTGAATAAAAAAACACTTCAAATATCGTGGCAAAACTGGCCAGCGATGGTTTTTATTTCGCCTCTAGAGGCCGCTCTCGTACTGTATAATGACGGCGGAACCTTCTCAACCGCTCCGCAACCGGGAAACACTATCAGTGTGGATTTTTGCCCATAAACGATACTTCAAGCTATCGTTTATCGGTGTCAATTAATCGCCAAAACCGATTAATCGGTCGACCTCTAGACATGCCAACAGTATATAAAGATCATTTCACTACTTTAAAAGTCAACACAGACAGACCGTACAGTTCACTTTTTTGAGAACGTAAATACATCATACAAACTCATGATCGCTAGATTCTTGGTAGCAAAAACACACGCGTCCTTGGATACGTCCATGTTTCTCCCTCACTTTGTTCAGTTCTGAGTGAATTCGAACGCAGCCTTAAGATAAGATAAACACTTTATTGATCCCACACTGGGGAAATTCTCTATCTCACACACACACACACACACCCTGTTAAAATTATTCTTTTTTTTGTTTCCTCTTCAGTATTTTTCCGTAGTATGAGGAACACTACGGAAAAACACTGAAGAGGAAATGAACAAAGAAAATAGAATAATAATCAGCCGTAAACCGGTGACGAGGCTTATTCATGGTGTTCTCTTACTAGCTCTCTCCGTGTCAGATGGATGAGCAGAATGACGTGGCTCGATGGTGTCAATCAAATAAGCCACACCCACTAGATCACCGTCTAGGGCTGCTTTTGCACTAGGTTTTTAACATGTGAAGGTGGGTGGAATGCGGAAACGTTATATAAAATTTGTATTTTTCTTTTTAGAGCACATCTTTGCCACCACAGCAGAGCGCTTCAGGAACGTCAATTTTTTCCAGACGTCAGATCCTTTCTTACCGTCCGACCGATCGGCTCGCGACTTTAAGGAAAACCGACATGGAGGACACGGTGCTGGTAAAAACAGAAGTCTTGATCGTGAGCGAATATAAGAAGATTTAGATATCATTATTACCTATGATTTAGATATTAAATTAGCTGGCACAGCGCTTACAGGTGCAGGACTTTCGTCTAGACTCGGACACCATCGAAATAAGAGTTACAGTTTCAGATCGTATTCGTGTTCGTTCTCCGGCACTTTCACTGGTGCTGTCCTTTAGAGTAGAGAGGAAAAAGGGAAGGAAGTGGTGCGCGCGGGGGTGTGTGCGTGTGTGTGTGTGGGTGTGTGTGTGTAGGCGCAGCAGCTCACCTGGCCTTGTGTGTTACTCGCTGTAGCATGACTGTCAAAGAAGGAAAGGTCAATCGGGGGCACACTTCCTCCTGCCGCAAACGCCGGAGGCTTACCGACCTGAGGAGGCACAAACACCAACGTTTACACTCGGTGAAAATACACCGCGAAACACTCGGGGACATGCTGTTCTAGGAAAAATCATCAACGACGGCATGGAGGGATGAAGCAGACGCACCGTTACCACCCCGGAGTTCATTACTTCACTAATAACTGTGCTCTTAGCACGGCAAATTGCCAGCCATCATTTTTCCTACGCAGTAAAAAACAAAATGTCACCTTTACAATCCTTTCATAGTTACAGTTACTGTTATGGAAGTTCCTGTTATCGCTTACGTTGTAGCAGCTATTTAAAGGATATCCCACTAGCGCAAGGACTCGTGCCTACGCCTACCCCCAGCCGGGCCGATATTCGGTACGACCGCACGATTATACTACGCGATTAACAACAACATGGACACTATACGTTTGGTTTGTTGTTTGCTATGCTAGCGGAGGTAGATCCTGAAGATTCCCGACCCACCGAATTAGCGGACCGGAACGATTACTGTATAAAAAGTATCGTTGCTCCCTCCAGCCGCTCTTTTTTGTCTCTCTTGAAGTTAAGAGGAGCAAATCATTCTGCAAAAACTTAACGAATGACACCGGAGACTCCTCCCACAAACGCTACATAAACATCTACAGGAAACGTAGCCATGTCAACATTAATAGCACTCCTTTTTAAAAAAAAAACAAAACAGCCTGTTCATTATTAGTCTTTGTTTATGTGGCATGTCCAGCATTATAAGCCCTTGTTGATGTTATTGACCAATCAGAAGCGAGAACTCAACAGCGCTGTGGTATGAGAAGGAATATTCCTTGAAGCACGTCCCTAATAAGCGACTCAAACAAAACAAAAACATCTATAAAAGAAAGCCTTGACAAAACAACCAAAGCAGGATGTAACTTTCGAGAAGTCTCGAACATGTAGTCATCTAAATGTTTGGTCACGCATCAGTGTGTGTGTGTGTGTGTGTGTGTGTGTGTGTAGATGGAGGGAGTAAGAGCAGGACCCAAACGTTTGTAAAGAGCACAGATCACAAACAGTCTCGTTACTTCCCAGAGTCAGTTTACACTGAGATTGAACGGTTTAACAGACCTACATCTGCTCCACCTCTACACACACACACACACACACACTCTCAGCTCTATCAGCTTCTAAAATGTGACACACACAATGTTCTACATTTTATAACCGTGCCCTTCCTCCAAATAATAGTAGCTCAGAGGTCTGCTATAATCCTTCAGAAGGAAAGTGTCTTTAATGAAGGATAGCATGTCAAAATCTATATATACGCTTACTGGCCACTTTATTAGGAACCCATTCATAGAACTATCCAACCAGCCCATCATAAAATCATGCAGATACAGGTCAAGAGCTTCACTTGTTGTTCAGATCAAACATCAGAATGGGGGAAAACATATGATCTCAGTGACTCCGACCATGGCGTGGCTGTGCTTGACGGTTCTAGATCGGATAAAGACCAGGCAACAATTTTGGTGCTCACTGTAGTCTCAGGATTCCTGTTCTCGTCTGACAGGACTGGAACCCGATGTGGTCTTCTGCTGCTGTAGCTCATCCACCTCAAGGTTTGATGTGTTGTGCGTTCGGAGACACTTTTCTGCTCGCGTCTGTAAAAACAAGTGCTTATTTGCGATACATCACAGACTTCCTGTCAGCTCAAACCGGTCTGGCTATTCTCCTCTCGACTCTTTCAAGGTGTTTCTGCCTGCAGCACTGCTGCTCGCTGGATGTTATTTTTGTTTCACGCACCATCCTGTGCGAAAATGCCAGCAGATCAGCTGTTTCTCAAATGCTCAAACTCTCACCAACAACCAGGCCGCAGTCAAAGTCCCTGAGATCACATGTTTTCCCCTCATTCTGATGTTTGATGAACATTACCTGAAGTTCTTGTTGTGCATCTGTATAAATGTATGCGTTGCACTGCGGCCACGTGATTGCCGGATAACGGATAGCTGCCTGAAATGAGCGGGTGTTCCTAATAAAGCGCTTTTAAAGTTAGGAGAATATTCTAAAATAACGCCAAGATTACTTTACAAATCTAGTGATATTTTTCCAGCCATGGTAACGTCCAGGCCCGAAACAAACCCTGCATTTTTAACCGACAGATTTTGATCGAAACCAGCCTATTATCTGTGCTTTATTTACATTTATTGTTTACTTGAACCGGGCAAGTCGGTAAGAACAAACTGAACTTTACTAAAGAAATTCTAAAAGTGCTTACTTGGAACGAAAACAGGTACAAAATGTCCTTAATAGAACTCAATAGTACATAAAAAAAACAATTGTAATGAATTATCCAGCTGATGAAGTTCCAGTCAAGTGGAGATGTTATGAATCGACCTGGAAGTGGACGCGTGTCTGTATCGTCTCTACGCACTGTGAAGAGGACGCTTCGAGTGGACAAAGAATCTCCAAGGATCACAGCTGGAGAACTGCAGGAGTTAGTTGCGTCTTGGGGTCAGAAAGTCTCCAGAACTACAATCTGAAGTCACCGACATCAGCACAAGTTGTTTGGGAGGGTTTCAAGAGAAAAGCCTCTACTCTCACCCGAAAACAAACTCGAGTGTCTTCAGTGTGCAGACACTACTGGAACTTCAAATGGGATCGGGTTCTACGGTCAGATGAAACCAGAATAGAGCTTTTTGGTAATAAACACAGAGGAGGTTTTGGAGCACACAGAGAGGTAGCCGTATGGAAAAGTACCTCATGTCCACGGTTAAATATGGAGGAGGATCTTTAATGTTTTGGGGCTGTTTTTCTGCCAGAGGACCTGGACATTTTGTTAGGACACATGGCATCATGGACTCCATCAAATATCTACAGATATTAAATGAAAACCTGACTGCCTCTGACAGAAAGATTAAAACGGGTCGTCTTCCAGCAGGACGATGATCCGAAACATACATCAAAATCAACACAGAAATGGTTTACTGACCACAAAATTAAGGTCCTGCCCTGACCATCCCAGTCCCCTGACCCGAACCCCATAGAACACCTGCGGACCTCGAAATGTGAAGGATCTGGAGAGATTCTGTATGGAGGAACGCTCTCAGATCCTTTACCGTGCATTCTCCAAACACGGTAATAATAAATGAACCACTGTCGTTTGATTTTGCGCTTTCTCTTCGGTAAAGACACGCTCCAGGATGCGCTCGCTCTCGAGCGCAATGCAGACAATCGTACAGGTACGAACCGGCAACTTCGGGTAAGGGAATCTCGGCGTGATCTCGGCCATTTGGACCGTGGCGTGATTGTTGTTGCCAGACGAGCTGGTCTGAGTATTTCTAGAACGGCTGATCTCCCGGGATGGTCACGACAATCTCTCAAGTTTACTCAGAATGGTGTAATAAAGAGGAAACACCCAGTGAGCGGAGTTCTGCAGACGGAAACGCCATTTCACAACGGAGAACGGCCAGACGGGTTTGAGCTGACGGAAAGGCTACAGTAAGTCAGATAACCACTCCGTACAACCGCGGTGAGCAGACGTGCACAACGCGTCGAGGCGGACGGGCTACGACAGCACGTCGGGTTCCACTTCTGTCCGTCAAGAGGAGAAAGCTGAGGCTGCAGTGGGTACAGGCTCACCAAAACTGGACAGGTGAAGACTGGAAAAACGTGGCCTGGTCTGATGAATCTCGATTTCTGCTGAGGCACACACGTACGAGTCAGACCTTGGCGCTAAGAGCATGAATCCATGGACCCAACCTGCCTCGTGTCAACGGTCCGGGCTGCGGCTCTGCGTTGTTAGATGGATTAAAAATGACGACAGAAATTGTTGAAATGGTGTTGATAGGTTTTCTGTAAACAGTCGGTTGTACTGATAAATAAATAAATAAATAAATACAAGCAGCGTGTTGCAACAGGCCACACTATATATATTTCCCGAAACATTTACACACCACACGGTTAAAAGTATGTGCGCCACTTCTTCTCCAAAATGTACTACAAAGATGGAAACACACAATTGTACGGAATGTCGTTGTTGAGCCCTGACTTCAACCCCACGGAACACCTTGTGGGATGAACTGGAACCGGGGCCTCCTCATCCGTCATCAGTACCCGACCTCCCTCATTAACGCTCTTGTAGCTGAACGAACACAAATCCCCACAGCCACGCCCCGTCATCTAGCGGCAGGCCTTTTCAGAAGAGTGGGGGATGTTACGGCGGTACAGGCGGGGATGCGGCTCCGTATGAACGCCCGTGGTTTTTGGAATCGGATGTTCAGTGATCAGCCCTGACGAACTTGTTTCACCGGAGAACACGCATCCGTTTTCAAACAACAGAACGGCGGTGGTGATGTCACTCTGCTGGAGGGGAAACGATGCATTCGGCTCTGTTTCAGACATTATTAACATTATCATTCATGTGTTACAGAGAGGCACGATAGAGGCACACGCTCACGTGGATACATGTGACTCCAACGCTCTCCTACACACTCCTGCATACACAGTCGACTCGCACCTTCAGGCGCAACGGTAAATAGCACCAGAGCTCCATGCAGATCAGTAAATATGTCACGCGTGGACTTTGAGGACAGAACCCGTATCCGGTTACATTCCTGTGACTCATTCTCCCACTGTGGCAGTTTCCTTCCTCTACAGGAAACTCCAGTGTGTGTGTGTGTGTGTGTGTGTGTGGGGCTGTGTATGAATTCCCCAGGGTGTGTGTTCAGTCAGCTTTACCTCCACATAGTCCTCAGGCACCAGCCCGACCTCGCCCCTGCTGTTCTGCGCCTCGATCCATCCTCCGCCAATGCTCTGAGGAAAAACAAAGAAATGCACCGAGTTTTACAGCAATGACACTGCACACACACACACACACACAGTATACAAGGTCAGTGTGATGTCATGCAGTCAGGAGTTACCTGGTTGGTGATTGTGATCGTCTCGCCCTCTCTCACCGACAGCTCGTTGTTGCCCGGCTCTGCTGTGAAGTCGTATAAAACCTGCGCCTGTGCGGCAGACGGAGAACATGAACACACATGCACACGTGCACACACACACACACACGATATCTGATCTTTATCTCTGCCCTGATAACAACCTAATCCTCTCTGCATGTAAAGACGTCATGGGAGTTAAAAAACTGGCTCGTCTGGTCCTACAAAGCAGCTGGCATTTTCACACCTGCCGATAAAAACTGTTGCGCTCGACTTCCTTTGCGTGTACGGTTTATTGTTTTGAATGCAACTTTAAGAAAACGGCAGACCCGTTATATGGATGGTATGTATCATCAGCTCCGATTATAACGGAGACGTATCGATCAACGTAAAATGCGGTTGAGATGACGCTGCAAAGTAATAATAATAATAATAATAATAATAATAATAATACCTACGTCGTGTTAAAAAAATGATATTTATGCCGCGTCATTCAACTACGCCTCCATTTTCGCCTCATACTTTGTGGAAGATCACTTCTTCCTAAGTAGAAAGCATGCTTCCCTTTTTACGTGTACGCTAGGAACAGCATAAAGTACGCGTGATGCAAACTTCTTCATCAGCAGAGTACGTGCGTACTGTACGCGCGCGCCGCCCGGGTTTTCTAACCGTGTGTACTTTGTACGCGCACGTCGCACGTGTGCATTTAATTCTTTTGCACTATTTAGTTGTTCCACGAGGTGGCAAGAGAGACCCACACTTAGCGTATGTGTTAAAAAAAAAAAAAAAAAAAAAAAAAAAAAAAAATATTCCAGAGGCTTTATACAACAGCGCTGTGGAATTCTTGCACCTGATTGGTCAGAAAGTGTTGATAAATTTTCAACACCAGCGGCTCGGACGTTGGCGCAGCCGCAAATCACAGGTTTATATTAAGGCGCTTGTTCTAAAACATTATCGTTTCTATAGTAACGGCTTCTTCACGGGGATTATTATGGCTAACTAAATTAACTAATCGTTAATTTGGTGATGTTTCCTGAAAGGAAGCGTTCATGTAAAGTTTATGGAAGGAGTCTCCAGTGTCAGCGCGTCGTAACAGTAAGAGGAAGGGCTGTAACTTTAGACTTTCCGACACGAACAACTTTTTACCGTTTCTCCGTAACATGATACGCTGATTTTTTACCCAATTTATTACCTTTAAGATACAGAGGGAGAAAAGAAAGGCCAGTGAGGCTTTAGCGGTTCTACAAAGCGCTTTACACTGTGTCTCATTCACCCATTCACACACTCTCACACACCAGTGGTAGCAGAGCTGCCATGCAAGGCGCTAACTTGCCATCGGGAGCAACTCGGGGTTCGGTGTCTTGCCCAAGGACACTTCGGCACGTGGAGTCACGTGGGCCGGGAATCGAACCGCCGACCCTACGATCAGCAGAAGACCCGCTCTACCACCCGATCCACAGCCGCCCGGTTATAGGACAATAATCGACTGAGCTGGTAACTAATTCCATCACTGATTATTTTCCTATACACTACAACACCCAAGTGTTTTAATCGTTACTAAACGGATATCAGACATGATACATGTAATGATCGGTGAATTTGTACTTTCAGACTAATTTTGGTGTCTTTTGGAGACATCCTGCTTCCTGTACGACTCCGGCGCTGAGCATGTAAACATGCAAATATCTGTTTGAATTATTCAGCTAATGATTTACAATTTCTAAAGCAAAGAAGTTCCTAACTACAAAGGAATCATTATTCACACACACACACGGCAGTGTAAGCTGTAGGAGCAGTGTGAAGGGCTTCTCTATGTAGGAGGCCTACTCAGGCAACAAGAGAGTCTGTGTGTGTGTGTGTGTGTGTGTGTGTGTGTGTGTGTGTGTATGTATTCAGCTGAATAATTTACACACTATCAACTTTATTTCTTCATATTAATCTATCGACTTTAAGTGTAGTTGATGTAATTTCCTTTCCTTACTTACTTTATTTATCTTTTTAAATATTTAATGTTGATGACCAAATAAAAAATATATATATCAAATTGCATGTTATATCAATTATGACTTTATCTAAAGATCACTTATAAAACATTTTATTGAAATAATCATAATTAAATAAATGTTTATAAATATAAAAATAACATTCAGGTGTAAAATGTTTAATATTGATGACCGAGACTAAAGGAAATATCATTTATGGAGTAAAACATAGCGTATTCTTTGACATGCTGTATATTGCTACAGATATTTGACTGCTGCATGATTTCTTAGGTAAAGCAAGCTTTCATTTATATATATATATATATATATATATAAAAAAAAAAAAAACCCTCAGGTATTCACTGGAGTCTGACATCGATGGGGATTTTGTGTAGAAAATTTGTGAAGCTATACCGGACACCTGCTGCATTTAGAAAGGCAAATAATCTTAGAGAGCAACAACGGTTAATATTAAATGAACGTGATTTGGAGGTGATGTGCATGTTATATGACTAGTCAGGGAAACACCTGCCGATTCAAAGCACCAGGGCTTGAAATAAACATCAAGACTGATCACAGAAGAAGAATAAAAAAAGATTAAATGTTGTTAGAGAGCATAAAGTGTTAGAATAGTTTGATGAAGAAAAAAAAAGAAAAAGTGAAATCGCTTATAAGGTTCGGTTATTGCTCCCAAACTATAGACTACTCTCTTAGCTAGTTAGCTAACTACCTGGAGTACTTCTAAAACCTCACGAAAAAAGCAAACGGATATGATTCGGACATCTAATCGTAATAAAAACAGTGAGTAGTGATGTTTTGTAAGTCTTATAGACTTACAAGACATGTGCACGGTATATTCTCCTTGAATCTGCATTAGTGTGCATGAAAGGGTTAAATATATCATTATTTATATATTTAAGTGGTTACTATACATCATTGCTGTTATATATACTTATGTTATATATATGCTGTTTATATATATATATATATATATATATATATATATATATATATATATATATATATATATATATATATACACACACACACACTGAACTGCATCCAGCTGCTATTTCGACCTCCACTGTAACATAAATGACAGCTTAGCTTACCATTTCGGTTTGATGTGTAATATTTGTTTATTATATATAATATTTGTATATTAGGATGGTAATTGTGTTGTGCTGTCTAAGATGTGTGTATCGACTGTATCGTGTTGTGACTAAACACCAAGACAAATTCCCAATACATGTAAATGTATATGTGGAATGTAATGGTTCTGATTTGTCTTTTTTCGGCAATAAAGGACCTAGAAGTGAACCGAACATGTCTTTTGAACGTGCAAGTATTTTGTCTTCCTCTTTCCTGTTTTAATTTGAACATTTCACACCCATGTGGTAATCTGTGAAGCACTGAGACCTGCCTTTTTTATTTATAGCTCTCTTTGCGAGGTTATGCTGACAGGACTCTTTAAAACATGTAAAATAGGTCAAAGACTGATGACTAGTCAGAGAAACATCTGCCAGTTAAAGGCACCAGGGCCTGAAATAAACATCAGGATAGATCACAGAAGATGAATAAGTTAAGATTTAATGCTGTTAGAAAGCATAAAGTTTTAGAAATTTTTTTTTTTTTGGGGGGGGGGGGGGGGGGGGGGAGTGAAATTGCTTATAAGGTTTGGTTATTGCTCCCAAACTATAGATTACTGACTTAGCTAGTTAGCTAACTACCTGGAGTACTTCTAAAACCTCACAAAAAAAGCAAACTGATATGTTTATGTGATCTAATAGTAATAAAAACAGTGAGTAGTGATGTTTTTTTTTAAAGTCTTATAGACTGGTGCTAAGCGGTATAACGCCACAGGAAATACCTCAGCACTACGCTAATTACATAATACACTACATATCCCATCATGCCTTGCGCGAAGTCATGACCCGCAGTGGAAGAGGAGTGAAATGTCACAAGACTCTCCTAATGATACGTTTTTTCCCCCCCATGTTTACAGGAAAACGTTTCAAACATATACATATATTTTTGTTTAAAACACCAGCGTCAGAACTTCAACTCGCTCGGTCATTAGCACATTTAGCCCAATGTAAACATGTTGAAATAAAACGTGTAAAACTAATAAAACACGCCAGAGAGGAATGTTGGCGCGTCCCGCTGCCAGAAAACAGGCTCGCGTTGTTTTTAAAGCGAAGTGAAATAAGAACACACAACTTTAAATCCCCGCACAAAATAAAGACGATAAAACCTCACCTTTGTCGCCATTACGCTCGCAGTAAACCGCTCATTAGAGAAGTTGTGTCTTGTTGTTGGAGAGTTTGTTCATCCAGACATTACTCCTGCCTCCGCCTCATTAACCACTCCACTCCACAACACTCCACAACACACTCCTGCAGCACAGCGGCTAATTTTAACACATCTCTAAACACGGCTTTCTGCCTGATTCAGCTCCGACACACGCTTCAGCAACAAACACACCGAGAAACGATTCAAATAACGTCCGGATTGAGGACCGCAGCTCAGCACGTCGACCTCGCACACTCATCCGCTGATCAGCAAAACCGGAAACTGAAACTGCGCCCCGCACCGTGGACTCTGACCCGCACTGTACACGCACTAACTCACTAACTAACTAATCTGACCCGCACTGTACACGCACTAACTCACTAACTAACTAATCTGTACACGCACTAACTCACTAACTAACTAATCTGACCCGCACTGTACACGCACTAACTAACTAACTAACTAACTAATCTGACCCGCACTGTACACGCACTAACTCACTAACTAACTAATCTGACCCGCACTGTACACGCACTAACTCACTAACTAATCTGACCCGCACTGTACACGCACTAACTCACTCACTAACTAATCTGACCCGCACTGTACACGCACTAACTCACTAACTAACTAATCTGTACACGCACTAACTCACTAACTAACTAATCTGACCCGCACTGTACACGCACTAACTAACTAACTAACTAACTAATCTGACCCGCACTGTACACGCACTAACTAACTCACTAACTAACTAATCTGACACGCACTAACTAACTAACTAACTAATCTGACCCGCACTGTACACGCACTAACTAACTAACTAACTAACTAATCTGACCCGCACTGTACACGCATTAACTCACTAACTAACTAACCTGTACACGCACTAACTAACTAACTAACTAATCTGACCCGCACTGTACACGCACTAACTCACTAACTAACTAATCTGACCCGCACTGTACACGCACTAACTCACTAACTAATCTGACCCGCACTGTACACGCACTAACTCACTCACTAACTAATCTGACTTGCACTGTACACTCACTAACTCACTAACTAACTAATCTGACCCGCACTGTACACGCACTAACTCACTAACTAACTAATCTGACCCGCACTGTACACGCACTAACTCACTCACTAACTAATCTGACCCGCACTATACACGCACTAACTCACTAACTAATCTGACCCGCACTGTACACGCACTAACTCACTCACTAACTAATCTGACCCGCACTGTACACGCACTAACTCACTAACTAACTAATCTGACTTGCACTGTACACTCACTAACTCACTAACTAACTAATCTGACCCGCACTGTACACGCACTAACTCACTAACTAACTAATCTGACCCGCACTGTACACGCACTAACTAACTAACTTATTACCCTGACCCACATATACAATGCAAACACTAAATAAATAAATAAATAAATAAACACAAACGCACTAACTATCTGACCTGCACACACTGTTGATGCGTTGACCAACTAACTAACTAACTAACTAACTATTCTGACCCACACTCTACACTCACTAAAAAGACTCAGTAAATAATTAGGCAATTAATAATACAATTAATTCACTAATCTACTAAAGAACTAACTAATTAACTACTACGCTGAACCATCCATACTACACTCCCTAAAAAGACTAACTAACTAATTAACTAATTAACAATTCTAAATAATTATTAACTACTACTCTGACTTGCATTAAAACAGTTACTTACTAAAGTAAATAAATAAATAAAAATAATAATGCTCTTACTAATAATCACCACTAATAATAACTGATACTCAGTTATAGATGCATAAATGACATCTAATAGAATGATAATCTAAATGATAATAAATAAACGATGATCATATAATATCATAAATGATAATCTAATTCACGCTCTCTCTCTCTTTTGTATCACTGATTGTTTTTTTTAGTGTCAGTACTGGAAGTATTAGTGAATGTGGTTCTGTTTTGGGACGGACTTATTCTATCTCATGTGCAGTTTCATGGCGCCCTCTGGTGTTTATCTAGTGTTCTCACACCTCTCTGATGAAAACTTATCGAGCACTACAGCATCTATCCATCCATCTTCTATACCACTTATCCTTTTCAGGGTCATGGGGAAACCTGGAGTCTATCCCAGGGAGCATGGGGCACAAGGCAGGGTACACCCTGGACAGGGTGCCAGTCCATCACAGGGCACAATCACACACCCATTCATACACTACGGACACTTTGAACACGCCAATCAGCCTACCATGCATGTCTTTGGACTGGGGGAGGAAACCGGAGTACCCGGAGGAAACCCCCGCAGCACGGGGAGAACACGCAAACTTTCGATTCCCACGGTGGGAATCGAACCCCCAACCCTGGAGGTGTGAGGCGAACGTGCTAACCACTAAGCCACTGTACACCCAGTACTACACCAAAACAGTCTAAATAAAATCGTCCAAATATTATTTGAAAACCACAAATAATTTTCGACACTGAATTATGAAACGCTTCACGAAGCATGTAGCGGAAAAAGGCATAGAAAGAAAGATGCTTGAACCCGATTGGCTGTTATGATTTATGATGCAATAACACTTTCCACTGTCCGTATTCAAATATGCATAGTAATCTTACAAAACAGAATTATTATTTCCAGTTCAACAAAAGACCTCATGTGATAAAGTGCTTAGACCAAATTTCCAAATATGTATCCAGAGCTAGCTACATTCATGGGGTTCTGCATCCCACAATGCAACGCGATCATTGTTATGTTCAAAATAGATGCAAAGATGAAGTGACAACGTCTCATCCAGTTCTAAGGTTTTATCTCACCTGGATCATGTAGGCCAGTGCATCCTGAGAGCTAATGCTGTAAATGTAAATGAGTCCTGTGAGTCCCGACCTCATTCCGCGAACTGCATTCACAAGCTGCTCATAAAGAACATTCCAGACCCTTTGTTTATTTAGTCTCATTAGAGGTTTTGCACTTAAAAAAGGAAATATAAAACCATTAAGGGTTCTTTAGCTGTCCCTCCGAAGTTTCCCTTTTGAAGACACCTTAAGGAAACCTTTGATTTCTAAGAGTTAACCCTGTAGTCATCATAACACACACTCGTCAAAAAAAAAACAAAAAAAAAATTGTTAAAACTAGAACCCTTTCAGGAACCTAAGAACCCTTAACTATACAAAGAACCGATTGAAAAAGTTTGTAGATTTGACATTTTTCCTTTAACCTCTTAGATTAAAGAAGACTGTTTCCTTCATGGTTCTGTTTAACAGTCCTTAAGGACTGATTGAGACTCCTAAAGTGGTTCTACTTGGAACCTTTTTTAAAAAAAACAAACAAACTGGAGGCTCTCTGTTGTAGAGTTATACACATACTCATAGAAAATGGTTGCCAAGGGTTCTTTAATTGGTTCTTTGTCTAGGTAAGGGTTCTTAGCATTTTCTTTTTAAATGGTTCTAGTTTGAAACGCTTTCTGATAGGGAAACCCTCTATTGTAGGGTTCTTCATAAATTCAAAGAAAAGGGGTTCTTCAGTTGTTGTTTTTTTGTATCATTAAGGGTTCTTAGCTTTCTAACAGGGTTACGGGTTGGAACTCTTTCAAATCTCTCTCCTGTAGGGGTCTAAAAGCCCTTAATGACGACACACAGGGACAATGGTAGAACCTTTAACGGTTCTAGATCGAACCTTTTTTGTAATAGTGCACGAGATGATGACTGTAGTACATATACACTCTAAAAAAAAAGTTTTCTTAAGGGTTGGGTTTTTTTTTTTTGGTGAATGGTTAATGGTTCCCTCTGTTGTAGGGTTCTACATGTACTTGTAGAAAAAGGGTTCTTCGAGAAAAGACGAGTAGTTTCTCCAGTCGTTTGAATGTGTTTGAGTGTTAATGTTCCCGCTGTGTCTTTCTTGCGTCATGGAAAACATGGAGGAAACGTGTAAAGAGTTCTTTCGTTGAGGATCATGCAGATCGTGTAGAAAACAAAAACCTGCATCTCAGAACATTTAACCATTGCGTACTCTTTGGGTCAAAACATTTTTACACGTTTTCTTAAAGTGGAACGGAACTTAAAATGTCTTTCGATGTGAAACTTTATGTGCTCGGCTCCTTGTCTGTACCGAACGTAAAACATAGATCCAGAGACCCGCTTCACCTGAATTCACACATCATGAAGAATAACATGATAATTTTGGATTTACAGCCAAAAGAATTTCAAACCACAAACTATCTTTACTGCAGGAGAGCGCAAGCTGAGCTGCACTGAGCGCTCTTTGTGTGTGTGTGTGTAAAAAAGTGAGTGAAGTATTAATGGCCAATAAAAGACCCTTTTTTGAGTTGTCCCAACCCTCTCCCCTGTCTCCTGTCAGTAATTAGAAGCATACAAGCCTTTCCTTCATCAACAAAAACAGTCCTATCACATTACTCACATTATGTTCAGTCATTACCAGTATTTCACTAAAGACTTGGTGAACTGGAAACCTAATGAAGTAGGACACAAGGGGAAGCAGGAGAGAGAGAGAGAGATATAGAGATAGATAGAGAGAGAGAGAGAGAGGGAGGAGAGATGACTGACGCTTGAGTATAACAGGGAAGATTACAAAAGAACATCACAAACATTTCAGAGCTCAGAGCTTTCGATAGAAAAAGAGATCATTATTGACTTTTAGGTGCCATGATGGCTCTTTCAGTTCTCCTTATGCCTCTGGTCTTGTTCTTGGGCCGAACATCAGGAGCTGATGTCAATCCAGCACTGCCTTTCTCTGAGTATCTGGACTCAAATGCTAACGTCCTGCTCAGGTGGGGTTTTGACCTGGTAAAGGACACCATCACGTTCGAGGTGACGGTGAACACCACGGGCTGGGTCGGCTTTGGGTTCAGTCCCACCGGTGGAATGGCTGGATCAGATCTCGTCATCGGAGGAGTCGGCCCTGGTGGGATATATTTCACGGTAATTCTTTTTTTATTTATTTATTTTTTTGTATTCAGGTTTTTTTTTTTGTGTTAAAAAAAAGAAAGAAAATCAGAAAGGAAATCCAGTCATTCAAAAAGATCCTCGAGATAAAGTATATACAGTTTTAAATTCTTTACTCAAATTATTCCGTTCATGTAGAGTGTCAATTTAAGGTTGTGTTTAGGAAAATATAAGATCACAGTTTTGATGACTTTATTATTATTCTAAAATGTGGGGGTGGGGGGGAAAAAAAAAAAAAAAAGAATGAGTCTAAACTTTTGACTGGTAGTGTCTGTGTGTGTGTATATATATATATATATATATATATATATATATATATATATATATATATATATATATATATAGCTGTATTTGTTAACAGATCTGTGTTTCATTAAGGACAGAAATGCGGCCGGGAACTTCATGCCTGCGCTGGACCAGAAGCAGGACTCTAAAGTCCTCTCTCTGACCGAGGTGAATGGACAAACCGTGATGAAGTTCCAGCGATCCATCAAGGCCTGTGATGAAAAGGACCTCCCTATCACGGTGAGTATGTGACAGGAAAATAAGCGCATACGGTATATTTCACATCACCTTTCTGTCACTTTTGCATTAATCGCTGCGTTCCTGTTGGAATAAAGGATAACATAACTTCCTGTAGATTTCTCATAATTGACAGAATTTGGCATATCTCCAGGGGTCTATAGTAGCTGAATATGTCTCTATACGACAGTCCGTTAGCTTTCTGTCTCCTCCCTGTATTTTATGAGCATTTTTTCATTAGTAAATTTGAGTTCATTTTCAGCGAAATCATCTAAAACTAATCCTCCTTCCAGATGTGGGGGAAAAAAAACAGCACGAGAAGAACAGTTTTAAGAGTTAAAAATATTACAGTACGGTTTTCTGCAGTTGTGAAAGATAAAAAATAACCCGACTTTCTCCTATTTTCTCCTAAGGACGTGCCGGTGAAGCTGATCTACGCCTATGATAACACCGATGACATCGGCTATCACAAAACCCTGCGAGGCACAAAGGAAGTGAACCTTCTGAACTACATGCCCCGGACCAGCATCCCTGACAGCAAATACTTTGACATGACCATGACCAACGTACGGCCGAGTTATTCTTATGTCTCATTATTCTTATCGTAGATGGAACATGTTGTGAATATAACTCCACTAGGACCAATTCAACCACTGACAATAGATAAACATTAATTCGATGTTCTAATTTACTTGTATCATGTTCCAGATGTCAATTTATTTTAGATTCCAGTATGAGTTTCAGCTTTGAAAAAAAAAAAAAAAAAAGGTGTGAAATTGCCCTCTAGGGTGCCCGTAAGATAGATAAAATGTGAGAAAATGCCCTCTAGGGTATCTTTACAGTGGAGCAAATGTGATGAAATGCCCTCTAGGGTATCTTTACAGTGAAGCAAATGTGATGAAATGCCCTCTAGGGTATCTTTACAGTGGAGCAAATGTGATGAAATGCCCTCTAGGGTGCCCTAAAGTAGATAAAATCTGATAGAATGCACTCTAGGGTGCCCCTAAGGTAGATCGAATGTGAGAAAATACCCTTTGGGATATTCTTACAGTGAAGCAAAAGTGATGAAATGCCCTAATTAAAACTGTTTATTAAATTAATTCTTTTTTTCCTTGTATTTCTTTGAAGTTTACTGTACCTGCCTTAAGTACTTACTACCATTGTAAGATTATGAGCCTTCCAGAATTCGACAGAAAATACCACATCTACCGTGTAAGTAGCAGCGTTTATTTGCTGTCGCTTCATGTTAATTAGACCAGGCTTGCAGGTCTGACTTATTCGAATATGTACTACCTATGGAGTTTTATATTACATAAAGATAAAATTTTCACTATGTCGCTGCCAACAGATAGAACCAGTGATCCAGAACCAGGACCTTGTGCATCACCTGTTGCTGTACCGCTGTCCACCATCAGTGACCAATCCCTCTGAAGAGCAATGTTACAATAAAGTCAAGCAATCAGAGTGCATCCACGCCGTTGCTGTTTGGGGGGTCGGAGGAGGAGTGAGTAAACTCACATCATTTTCCATGACTCATCCATTATACTGTAGCTTATGTATAAATGTACATTTTAGTTAACTCACTCAACCCTGTGAAGTATGTGAAATATTTGGAATAGTCACATTTGAATCTCCTGGAGAAGATTCTCATATTTGTTTTCTTCTTTTTCAGTGATATTGACTTATAGGTACAACCCTGTCTCCAATATTATAGATTGAAAGTCATCCATTATTATTATTTTCATTTTTTTTTATTAAGTAAACCATTAGAAAGTCCTTAATGTAGTCTGATCATTACCACGGATGCTGATTCATCACATTTTGTGTATTTGCTCATTCTATGCTAAAACCCTGACCCTGTTACTTGTTCAACAGCAAATCTACGGTTAAATTAATGTTGTTGTTTTGTTTTTTTAAATAATACATTTTGAAAAATGATTTAAAAACCATCCATTCTTATGTTTCTAAAGGCTAAATGGCACCGTAATCATAGAATCATTCGTTCTGGGCATGTTTCTGACTCTCTGAGATACTAGAGACCAATGGATTTCTATTGAACTCAGAAATGTGTTTTCCTTTTTTTAAATGATTTATTTATTTAATTCTATTCATCTTTAGGCTTTTGAACTTCCTGAACTGGCCGGACTTCCTGTGGGTGAAGATGGAAACGGGACCCTCTACAGACTTGAAGTGCACTACAACAACCAGTACAGGACTGCGGGTACAAATACGCACAGATATCTGACCTGGCCAGCTAACACACTGATAATACACACTAATCGCTGTTTTGATACTAAACACCACATCTCGCATACGCGTAGCTTTGGATTAGACGTGTCTGAAAGAGAAAGCAGCTGTCTTCCTGCCTGTAAGTCAGACGTCTTATACTGTAAGGCATCTACAGGGGTACACATAGGAACTCCTGACTCCTGCTGTGAGCTGTGAGTGTTTTTATTCGTATGAACACTTTGATCATGTTTCGATAATAATTCCGAACCACTTTCATGACGAAGCGTTGAGCGCAGGAGCGATGAAAAAACAACGACGCGATAAGAATCCGTAAAGCGTAGAAAAAGACACTTTGAGGCCTCACTCCATCTTCTCTGTTTTCAGCCACGCCCCCGAGTCAGGCTTAGGGCTGTGATTGGACAGGGATTGCATTTCAGCGCAGCATGACTACAACACACTTCACACAGTGGAATGAAGCGCACCGGAGGATTCCATTCCCTTCTGACACAAACTCGGCGTTTTATCGATTTGTTTTGAACCAATCCCCCGCTGATCGTTTTTCATGAAAGGAATCAAGTGACGTGAAAGCAATGCAACGAAAGCCTCTGCTTTTCCGTGAGGCCTGTTTTCTGCATGTCACTACTGAAATGCAAGACCATTTCTTTTCGCTCGGAAATCTTCTCACTAGAATACACCCACACCTCACCGAACCGTGTCTTAAACTAAACCAGGCGAGTCTGTGAGTGTGTACGTAGACTCACGCGGATATTTACAGGGAAGATTTTAACCGAGACAGAACCAATCCATTACTAATTTCAACGAGTAATTAGGAAAATCGCAAGAATTCGATATTTTTGCCCAACTAACAGTGTAAATCTTTTCATTTAAATAACGCCCTCTCTACCAAACCAAGAATTTAAGTGCATACGGCATGACTAGACGAGTAGAGGGCAAAATTTTCCGTGAAAATGTTCGGTACCCCACATGATTTCTGGGTGAAAAAAGCAAAAAAGGAACATCTATTTCGCAGCCGATGAATAGAGATTTCAATGACAACGAATCGTCCTTTAAGAAAAACAAGCCAAAATCGACAGGAGAATATTCCGAAATGAAAGTTCTGCCTTCTTGGTCTGAAGAATTCAACGATTTGAAGAAAACGGTGCGAGTTAAAATTCGATTCTTCGGGAAGAACGCCGGAGCAAATATTACGACTGAGTAAATTAGTAAATAAATACTATTGATGAACTTTTAATACTATTAAAGATGAATAGCTTAACATTAGAGATGGCACCGATTTGATACCCGTGGATCGGATCGTGGAGAAAACATATCGGGTATCGGATCATGTAACAAATGGCAAAGATTAGATTAGGAAAGAATGTGTTTATTTTGGGAAATGGAAATGTTTACACACTGTATAAAGAGAGTTCACTGGTTTTTCTTCTGTCAGGAATGATTTAATAATATATTTATGCTTTATTATATTTATTAAATTTACAGTTGAAGTGATTTTTGTGTGAAAGAGTTTATATGTAAAGTGCTTCAGGAACAACATTTATTTATTTATTTATTTTTTTTGGAAGCTCGGTAGTTTTTAAAGAAAACTATCGTATGGGTATCAATATCGGCTGATCTCGCCGCTTCAGAATCGGTGTCGGAATGGAAAAAGAAGCATCGTGCTAGCATTATTTAGCAATAACACATACAACAATTTTACGTTACATTGTTTGAAAATTTCTGTTATTTGTAATGAATTTTTAAAAAAATTTTTTTATAACTTACAGGAATACAAACTTTTGCTATTGTATGTATTCAGATCTTTTCGGATGTCTTTCGTGCCATGTGTGTGTGTGTGTGTGTGTGTGTGTGTGTAGATCGTGTTGATAACTCAGGCCTGCGTTTTTACTACACGGCTCAGCTGCGGCAGTTCGATGCTGCTGTACTGCAGACGGGACTCTTGGTCACAGACGGGTTAAGATACGCAATCCCACCTAATGCTACAGCCTTCCTGACATACGGCCTGTGTGACACCAGCTACTTTCCCAGGGTAGAAAACCCGCTTCACCGTTTTTATCTCAGCCTCTGATTTACTCACATCACTAATAACAGGTATTAATTTGCCTGTACAAGCTAAGTCATTATGTGCAGCTTGGAAAATCGTTTCAATGACGTCATGCAAAGCAGAAAGCGCGAATAATATTTCTGTTTAGTGTTGGGGAAGTACGTAAGGAAGGAATAAAACACTTCAGGTGTGCTGTTTGACATTCATTACTTTTTTTTTAAATGAGAAAATGATGCGTCATATTTTTTATTATGTTGTGGAACTTCCATGAAACAAATTGGCTCTGGGTTACTGATCAGAAGGTCGGGGGTTCACGCCCCAGCACCGCCAAGCTGCCACGGTTAGGCCTTCGAGTACCGTCCTTAACCCTTTCTGCTCCAGGTGTGCTGTATCAAGGCTGACCCTGTGCTCTGACCCCAACTTCCTAACAACCCCAGCTTCCAACTGACCCCAAGTTCCTAAATATGACCAAAAAAAAATCACTGTGCTGTAATGTATATGCAACTAAAGGCTTCTTCCTCTTCCTTGTATCACTTATAGCAGCTCTAAACCGTGGCATACGGCCAAATTAAACAATACAGCACCACAATCTCATGCATCACTATATATATATATATATATATATATATATATATATATATATATATATATATATATATAAAAAACCCGTCTCAAATGAAGTTTGAGGATGTTCTGTGGCTAAACTTTTTTTTTTGTTCTTCAGGTCCTCTCTCAGTCACCAAAGGACATACAGGTTTTCGCAGCTCTCCTGCACACTCACCTGGCAGGAAGGAAGGTGCGAGTCGGCCACTTCAGGTAAAAAAAAATAAAATAATAAGTAGTCCAACTGTGTTGTGTTAAAATCGTAGGCTTGTTTTACATTTAATTCAAATCTGAGTAACATTTATTGAGGATGTGGCGCTCCTGGAATTGTTTATTTATTTATTTATTTTTAAGTTATAGGTAAAACTCATCTAAATCTGAAACTCTTGATGAGGAGCTGAAATTAAAAACACCTCTTGAGACCAGCTAAGGTCGGAAAACAAGTTTTACTGATCGAACTGTCCGAACCAAATATAAAATAAAAGCCGTGGAAACACGAGAGCGTTTGCATGTCGAGGAACCTGACACTGGTTAATACGACCATTTTAAGAATAGAAAGAACAGAAATTTTAAGCATAGAAAGGACTGAGAGTTTGTACTTGTGAACAGCCTGTACCTTTTTCCACTAACAAAGGAAAACGCGCTGATTACTGGGTGGCTCATGTGTTTCTGTGTTCTTTAGGGATGGAGAGCAGATTGATTTCTTAGCGCTGAATGAACACTACAATTTTGAATTCCAGCAAGTGACAAACCTGGGAAAAACCAAAACGGTTAAGCTGGTAGGCATCGAATTATACGTTCCTCAGAAATCCAATATGTTTGAAACTTGTCCGGTATGTTCAGATGCGTACAACCTTCCAAACAATGACCAGAAATCTAAATACAAACCTCTTTTCTCCTCTCATAGGGTGACACACTCTTGGTGGAATGCACATATGACACGAACAATCGAACAGGACTCACTTGGGTTGGTCTATTCGGATTTAATAACAGTGAACACCTCGGATTAAACCGTTCGACACAATCTACGTAGAATACTACATCGTTTAAGGAAGAAATAAAACGCTTGGGGGTGTGCGGTTATAGGAAAATCATCAGCGACAGGGTGGTGTGGTGCGATGTGGCATGAGACAAAGCGGAGTTACGGTTACCAGCTGGAAGTTGGTCATTTTCCAATAATAAACACATCGCAGTGTTTTATTCCTCTCATACTACAGTTACAATTTACTTTATCAATGAACGACACATTGTACTTTAAAAAAAAAAAAATCTATTTATAGTTACATGTAATGTTGTGGAATGTCCACAAAACCCCCACAACGTGCTGACACTGGAGACTCCTTCCAGGACTTTTTTTTACTAGTAGCTTTTGATTATGTAGCGCATTCGCTGTAGACGTCCCTGTGTAAGCTGTTACCATAGAAATGATACCGTAATTTATATGAAAAAGAATCAACACCTTCTGACCAATCAGATTCGAGGAGAAATAACCAGCGCTGTGGTGTAATCCTTTATTCTGCGTTCTGTTAACAGGGGGGTCTGGGAAGTAATAATGAGATGTGCCTGGCTTTTCTCTACTACTACCCCGCTCTGAATATCAGCGTCTGTAACAGCATTCCCGACAGGCAGACGCTCATGACCGAGATGGGAGCCACTAATGCCACGTAACGCAGCTAATTACTATGACTGTGTCTGTCTGCTGGTGATTTTCACACCACAGTTGATCTGAAACTGCCTTACTTTCTTCACTGTACAGAGACTGGGTGAACATGATGAAGGCGAAAGTGTGGGATAACAACTCAATCCTGGAGTACCAACAAACGCTGAAGAGGATTCAACAATTCATCATTGTTGGAAACGTAATGGTGGGTTACATAAGCCAATCAGCTTTTGGTCCACTCGGCAGCCATCTTGGCAGGACTTATCACCTTGTTGTATTACTTATTACTTATTACCTAGTACCTAATTGTCGATTGCGTTCCCTTTCTTGAGGTGTAGTTTATTGACCAGTTTATATCACCACCCTCTTTTTTGTTTCGGTTTTTTTTTCTATTTCCCACCCACCAGCTTGCTCTCCCCTGTCATTTAGAAAACTACCAACCACGGAGAGTATGGACTAGTGAAGCTAGCCTCCGTATCTTTTCAAACTGCTCCTCATGCTGTGTCACTGGAGCAAGTCCACCTTGGGCCACTAGAGGGCACCCTGACTGTCCTTGCAGAACAACTTCTGTTGTCTTGCTGATTTCCTGTTTTACCATGCTCACTTGTTTGTTGTTTTTCTCGATTAGTTAACCTATATAAGTGCTCCGTTTTCTCTCCATTGTTGTTGGAGCATTACGTTCATGTTATGTTATGAGTTGTGTTTGTTTCTTTATTTCCATTTGATGTTATTTGTACTATGCATAGCCTGTTTATCTATTATTGCTTAGTTTCTGGTTGTTCTGGTTCAGGGTGCCCTCTAGTGGCCCAATGTGGTATTGCCCCTGGGGGCCATGACACTGACCAGTATAACACACACAGGAAAAAGAAAAAGAAAAAAGGGGTTATCTACCCACTTCCTCATACATGAGCTCACAGATGCCCATGACTAGCTAATATCTCTGTGATGAACAGGAGAGACAGTATTCCCGCCCCCCAGCCAGTTTTGTTCCCTAGACTCCCAGCCATGGATGGTTCAGATTTGTTAGGATTCCAACTCGTGATCTCCTGACAATAAAGAGAACATTTTCTGTTGCACAATCAATAGCTGGTATTTAATTGGATAAACCTTAAGCCTAACGTTAACCTTTTATGATTGGCTGATGCATCGTAATGGACAGTTTCCTGTCACCCTCACTGGTTCTCCAGGCAGACTTGCAAATAAGACAAAACGATTGTTATTTATTTATTTATTTGCAAAACGCATTATTTCTGGACTTCTCGGTGTAAGAATCTGATTAGCCTTTTCTGCTAACGTCTCAATCAACGAGGTGATTCGTTCTTGTGGCTGAAGGTTAACACAGCAGCCATGTTGAGCTTCACGTGCTGCTCACAGATATTTTAAGCAATGGCCTGCGCTTTACTCGTACTGTCATACTGTAAACACACGGGTTCCCAGTCCTGCTCCCGGAGAACTATCCATCCTACACATTTGACTGTTTTCAGCGTGATGAGTATTTATGAGTTGTAGTTATTTTTGTGTGTCTAAGGAACGACAGCGTCACCAAGTGTATACTAAATTCAAGGTTTTCTTTTTGTAATTAAAGTTTCCATTTCAGTATGTTATCTTATTTCAGTGTACAGTTTTAGGTCGAGATTTTGTCAACGACTCCCTTTTTAAAAATGTCCGTCCGTCACCCATGTCAATCTGTAAGGTGAAGGTTTAATGTAGAACTACTTAAGAAAGCTAAAACGTCTCGAGAAACCTTTTGATTGTGAGCGTGTATAATAACTCCAGTGAAATCCTGTTTATCTCGCAGAACAACGTGTTGGACACGGGGAACGTTCCGGAGCTCAAGCTGTCTCCGTCTAACAGCTGTGTAAGAAGCAGAGCCGGGATCCAGAGCGCTGCTACAGAGATCCTGCTGCTCGGACTGACGATCTCGCTGAACCTTTCGTAAACATCTTCATCCGCAGTCAGACGCCGGCTGTAGAAAAGAAACTATGGATGTAACTGTATACGATCGATCAGAGGATATTTGCTGGTTTAAATCAGTGTTGAATCTGATCAGTGTTGGATCTAAACCGCGCTGCTGCAACTTTATTTTGTCTAATCTTTCAACTGTCAGTTCACATCAGATATATATATATATTTTATAAAGTAGATTGTAATCTATCTTTTATGATCTACATTTCACATCGTATGTATATTTGATGAAGTTTAGACTGAGACAAGCAGATCTTTGTGTCTGGGCTGTTAGTTTTTTTTTTTGTTGTAAATTTGTAGTCACCTATTGGACCAGCTGATTCAACAACCCAAGAAAAACTAAAAATAAACCCTAAAAAGAAACGTTTGTATGTTTAATCTTAATGCGTGTCACAGTGATGTGTTACAGTACTGTAAATTTACAGTCTCACCCTGTTAGTTAAATAACACTGCAACATCCAGGCCTGTGAAATCAGGAAATAGTCTACAATCGCTCTTTCAAGAAAGTGCCACACTCGTCTGTTTGCTAATCAGTCCTAAATTCATTAATGACCGTGTCGGACAAGCGAAGCCGGAATAAAACCTGCTCCACACTTCCTGTCGACGCACGTCTTCATCTACAGAACAGCTTTAGAAACCCAGATGAAGCTCTGTCGCTTGCAGAAACTCTCACACCAGCTCGCAGTTCCACACCAGAAATCACCGCTTTCACTTCTGCTTTACTTTCTAACAAATGCTTTTTACAAAAACTGTTCACATCTGCTGATGCATAAAAATGGGGTTTCAAAGCATAGAAACAAATGAAGGAAGTCATCATCTACACTCACGGTAATAACAGTACTAAAATGAAGAACAAGAACAAGAACAACAAGAAGATCAAGGAGGAGAATAAGAAGAACAAGAACAAAAACAAGAAGAAGAACAAGAAGAGGAAAAACAACAAGAAGAAGAACAAGAACAAAAACAAGAAGAAGAACAAGAAGAAGAAAAACAAGAACAAGAAGAACCAGAAGAAGAACAAGAACAAAAACAACAAGAAGAAGAACAAGAGAAGAAGAACAACAACAATAAGAAAAAGAACAAGAAGAAGAACAAGAACAAAAACAAGAAGAAGAACAAGAAGAAGAAAAACAAGAACCAGAAGAAGAAGAAGAACCAGAAGAAGAACATGAAGAACAAGAACAAAAACAACAACAAGAAGAACAAGAAGAAGAAAAACAAGAACCAGAAGAACCAGAAGAAGAAGAAGAACCAGAAGAAGAACAACAAGAAGAAGAACAATAACAAGAAGAGCCAGTAGTTGCTTAATGGTTAAGGCTCTGGGTTAGTGTTTGGAAAGTCGGGGTCAAACCCTGGTGCTGCCACTGTTGGGCCCTTGAGCAAGGCCCTTAACCTTCTCTGCTCCAGGGGTGCTGTATCATGTCTGACCCCAACTTCCTGATATGCTGGGGTATGCAAAGAAAAGATGTGTATATATATTTTTTTGAAGAAAACCATTCAATCCAGTACGGGTCATTTTGACCCCCTTTATGCATTTGTGAAGGTTTTTTTTGGTTCATGCATTGATGGTGTGAGTCATACCTGACACCTAATCGAACACTTTCCAGCTGGTTGTGTGACTGTACATCATTCCCTTCAAATGCTATTGAGCTTTAAATCATGGTATATTTTGTGTATGAGCCCATGCAGTAGTGAAATACATGGCAATATTTATATATGATTTAATAATTTATTTTGTTAAATATCAGAAATCTAAGAGGTGTGTATCATACCTGACACCTAGATGAACACTGTACAGTTGGTTATATGACTGTAAGTCATTCCCTTCGAATGCTATTGAAGTCAGAAACGTGTTTAACAATGTCGTATGTAACTTTAGAGACGGTCCCTTAATTTCCGCGAATATCGAACATCCAACATCAAACTAACTTCATTCCAGTGGGTGAACGTTGAAAGCCGACTCACATACAAGAACCGACTCGGTCGTAAAAGACACATCACTCGAACAGGCCAGATTTCAGGCGTCGGATTATTGCAAACAAAACAAACAAAAAAGCTCATATATGTTCTCAGAGACAGATTTAATTCATTAAACGCTATTACCTACAGGAAAACGGCTCATATATGCGAATCGGCTCTTTGAGCCGGTTCTCAACTTTCAGCCAAAGAGCCGAATCAAAAACCCGACTCGCATATATGAACCGTTCTCTCTCTCTCTCTCTCTTTCTCTCTCTCTCTCTCCTTATAGGTGTTGCGTTACTATTGCAGTGTAATTTAATAACAGTAATAATAATAAATCCACTGAATCATCTTTCCAACATCTGTATGGTCTGTGAATACTGAGTCGTGTGTTCGACTCAGATGTGAAAATGCGAAAAAAAAAGTTAAATATAAAAAAAAAGTTAAATATATTTTTAAATAAATCCACTGCAAAGTAGTGCAATTTTATTTACTAAAAGGTAGAGTAAGATTTCATGGAACCATTTTATCCATAAAAAAAAACAGATTCAGTGACAATATCGCAAAATGTGTCCGTTTTTAAAAGAAAAACAAAGTGACATTTGGGACCCGAAGGAGTCGACTCTTTGGTGAGCTGAGTCAAATGATCTGATTCACTGTAAAGAGCCGGAATTCCCGTGACTAGCTTGCTCTCGCGTTTAATAGGCTGCTGAACGTAATGAAATCAATCATTTGTCCTTTGAGAGTGTGAAAGACGCAGGCAGGTGTGTGGAGAAGATCACTTCCGGAACAAGGAAGAGAAAGCGAGAGAGAGAGAGAGAGACATGGAGAACCCTTCTGGCACTCCACCAAACTTCTCCTGGGTGGATGTTAATAAAGTGGCAGGACTGGCCTGGCCCTCCAGCCCAGCTCATTACCGCTTCTTACTGGAGAAGGGGATTAAACACCTGGTGTGTTTGTGTGAATCCAAACCGCCGGCTTATGAGAGCTGTCCGGATCTCAAACTGCACCACATCGCCATGGTGGACTTCACTGCACCGAGTCTGAGCCAAATCCAGACCTTTATCTCCGTCACTGAACACGCCAACGCAGGACAGGTGAGACTGCCACACACACACACCAACACAGGACAGGTGAGACTGCAACACACACACACCAACACAAGACAGGTGAGACTGCAACACACACACACACACACACGACAGGTGAGACTGCAACACAGACTCACACACACACACACACACACACACACAGGGAACAGCAAAGTTGTACTACAAATGTGAGTTTAAAAGTTCTTTAAACGGCTCCCCATATCTGTGCTGTGCTGAACTCTCCATTCTGATTGGTCAGAAGGTGATTCGTTTTCTAGAACAGCTCTGACCGTGATTTAGCTACTGGACTTTATTCCTTTTCAACGAGTCTCTTTATAGCTGCAAACTGATAACAGGAACTAATGTTTCTTGGATGTAACTATAAAAGGATAAAAAGCATGACGTGTCGTTCTGTAATAAATAAGCGTCGTGTGGTAATAAAATATTATGGGATGTGCTGTTATAGGAAAATAAGCAGCAAGTCAGACAGAAGAATACATTTTTTTATATATGTGATTACACTTATTATTATTATTATTATTTTGTTTAACCAAAGAAACATTTTCAAAAGGAAGTTGTCTCTGATAGGAACAATGGAATATAATATAGTGTGAATCATAACATTTGTCACGTTTCACTTCTGTTCGTTTGCAGAAAAAAGTAGCAATAAAAACCACCTCCATTAATAAATAAATAAATAATTAATTTTTTTTACAGCATTTGACTCTAGTTGCTAAGACTAACCCTGGGTTTTATGTGGCACAATAATGTTTATATAATTAATAATTATTAATAAAATAAATGATCTATATAAATACTGTATCATATACTGCAGTACGTTAGATATCCTGTGAAGCAGTTGCAGTTTTCTGTAGAATCGTTACAGATCTAACGCCAGTATCAGAGTCCGTCAGTCTCACAGCATCAAATACATCAGGTCCTGATTCCCACAACCACACCCCTAATTAGTGTATTTATAGTCTAGATTATGTTTGTTTAAAAGTATAACGTTACCCAGGAGCTGTCTGTTTATATTTTTTAAAAATCCAACGCCGTGTATTAAGATTTAAAATGGATTGAAGTTTTGCTGGAGAATCATCACTTCAGCAGTTATATTATTATACTAATCAGGTTTAGATCTTCCTCAGGCGGTTGCGGTGCACTGTAAACACGGCCTCGGCCGCACCGGAACCATGCTGGCCTGCTACCTGCTGAAGACGAGGAAGATGTCCGGAGCGGAGGCGATTAAAACCATCCGGGCGCTTCGCCCGGGATCCATCGAGACGCGCGAGCAGGAGCGAGCCGTGCTGGAGTTTCAGAAGTACCTCCAGGAGAGTTGTGAAACCACGGTGTTAAAATAAATGTACTGTATTGTTTTTTGAGTTTAACCGACTTCACGTTAACGAGCACAAACCGAATCCTTCTCTCTGTATCACAGGTTTCTCAGAAGTGCAGGCCCATGTATATACAGACCATGACGCAGGGTGTGTCTACGAAACACAAGCGGGTTCTGTTGTCCAAATACCGAATAATCTCAGTCATGCTCAAGCGTGTGTGTGTGTGTGTGCGCCTTCTGTTCTCACTGGACGAGAGGAGAAATATAACTCTTACATTCCACACCCTCTGTATGGTTAGGCAGCGTAAAGCAAAATTCTAAACACTTCAGTTAAGGGCCAGTGCTTGTAAGGCTACATGACAATTGACAAAGCTACATAGACTTTTATTAAGGCTTGTTCCAGCACGGTCCGATGATCTAGACTTCTCATCGGTTTTTATAAGAGTGACGTAACACCTTAAGTCAACACAAACGTCAAATACCTCCGGTCTCAGGTCAGATTCTGTTGGAATAAGGCTTAGTTGTTATGTAGCCTTAGTAACAGTCGATCACCTACATTTTATATATACATACTCATGTGAAAAAATAAGTGCACCCCATGGAAAGGTTTAAAAAAAAAATAATAATAATTTGATCCTCTTTGAAACTGCCTATTAATAATGGTGATACACTCCTATTTGACACACACTGTCTCTCTCTCTCTATCTATCTCTCTATATCCATCTCTATATCTATATATCTATATATCTATCTATCTCTATCTATCTATCTATATCTATCTCCCTCTCTCTCTCTACATATCTCTCTCTCTCTATCTCACACACTCAAATAATTTAGGATAATTAATACAAAAGTTTATACTGTATCCCGCTGGATTCTGATTGGCCAGAGGTTGTATAACAGCCGACGCAAATGACTGGTTTATATTAATGCGCTCGTTCTAATCCATTATAGTTTGTATAGTAACCGCTCACACGGGGACTCGTACAGCGGACGCGCCACATAAACAGGATGAACAACGTGCAACAAAAACATGCAGGTGACGATGGGAAGTTTTTCTGTAAGGAGACCATTAACATTTATGGAAGGAGTCTCCAATGTCAGCACTTTGTAATGACATTTTATGCCACAGGGACGTTTTCAGGATCGAGGTGTGTGTACGTGTGTGGGGGCTTTTATTTTGTAACAGGAGGAAAAGAGAGGCTGGTGAGGGAACGACCGGTTACAGCTGTTATAATGTAAACGGATGAAATAAAACTGGTTATTTAAATTGTAGTCATTGGCAAACTGCTGGGATACGAGCCTCGTCACACACCCCCTTTGTTGATGATTTTCCTAGAACGTGTATATCCCCGAAGTGTTTTATTCCTGTCTCACTATACAGGTCTATAAGTCATGTGTTTCACCCTTACAAACAGTACAGCTTTTTATTTTTTTTTTTTATTTGTAAAATCTGAATTTATTTATGATTTACAAAAAGCCTAACATGTAACAACCATTAAAATGAAATCAAACGAACTCTTCCTGAACCTAAAATGATAAACATATGAGTGTGTATACATGTCAGTTTACATTTTCTGAAGCAGAAATAAATGGTGAAGGAATATCGACACGAAAGTGTTATGCATTGGTTCAATTTACAAAGTTTGTGTATTCTTGGAGGGGAAAGAAAAAAAAAAACCCCAAACAATCCAGAAACAAAATAATTTACACATACACCAGCGAGTCCCGAGTGTCAATGGAGATCTACAACCACATGTTCAACTTTAACTCCACTACTGTGTGGTCAAGGGAAATGAAGATGAATTCGGTTATAATGACGTTAGAACATCAGGGCTGGTCTGAAAACAAATAAAAGAAAGAAGAAGAAAAAAAAAATAATAAAAGATGAAATAATCCTTTTTTTTTTTGTTTTTTTTTGCGTTTTCGTCCATTTATAACCCGCGTGGCTCAGACTTTGTGGAGTTCAAAAAGAAATACCTGCGAAAGCAAGGTTCGTCTCATTCCCTTTCACTTCTTCAACCTCAACTCGACTATCACACGTCACTTCACTTCCATCAAATCCTTTTCATCATCATAAAAAACTAAAAGAGGGAAAATAGAAAACTATTATAATAGAAACTATTATAATAGAAAAATATAAAACTGAAACGTTCACTCTCTCTGGGGAATTATAATACAAACACAAACCTCCTCGTCTCCATCCTGAAGCCAGACGGAGACCGACGTTCGGCGGGATTCGTCAACTCTGCCTAAGTGTTAAAACGTTTACAGGGACGAGTCCGTGTGGATGAACGAACGTGCGAATGACCTGTAACGACCTCGCTCTTTTACATTTCTGTACTGGGAGACGGGAAACTTTCAGAAAAGGGGAGGGGAAAAATAAAGAATAAAGCGCGGAAGTTCGCAGATAAAACACCACCATAAAACGTCCCACGTTACGATCAGTGATATTTAAAAAAATAAAATATGAAGAGAGCGTGTCGCTTTTTTTTTTTTTTTTTTTTCCCCCTCCCCCTTTCTTTCAGAATGAACATTTCACAAACCAAAAATATGCCATTTCAAATTCAGCATTAACATCATTAAAAGATTTGTACAGTGCTTTATTATATATCCGATACGCTGGAGGGAAAAATCACGCAGAATTGTCTCGCAACGCTAAAATTATACTCACTGGTCCAGTTATGCCATACAAATCAAAATGAATTTGGAAAAAGAAAAAAAAAGAAAAGAAAAGAAAAAGGGAAGCTCCGGCTGATTCGTTCTCTTTCCAGTGCTGGGTCAGGGATTAGTGTTGAGTCCCGCTAAAAAACCAGAATAAACTCTTAGCTACTGTTTCGTGTTCAGTTCGTTCTCCAGCTCCATGAGCTTGCGTGAGGCCTTGACTTTGTTGGAAACCTCTTTTCCCTGTGAGAAAAGTCTCTGACGCTCCTTAAACGTGAGATTCTCTGGCGCTCCGGCTATCGAGTTCTCTTGGTCTGGTCCACTGAAAGAAAAAAGAAAAACGTCCACAACTTCAATCTGAAAACGTGTCGCCCAAGAGAAATAAACAGCCCTGAAATATTCCTGTACAGGTAAATAATACCGAATAATAGTTTTATGGTCCTCACGATTATAAATAAGACGGTCATAAGGAAGACCAATTCCTCCACGGATAAGAGAGAATATTACACGGCTTTATCACGCGGTCGTGAAGTACATCATCTCCTAATGAGGTACGTGCAATTAGATGAACGAGAAAGTTGTGTGATTAACTCGATTTCAAAATGAAGTCACAGTCGAGTCAAAACCTGTTGAATTTAAAAAAAAAAAAAAAAAAAAAAAAAAAAAAAAAAGTAAAAATAAATAGATTTTTTAAAATCACCGCTGATTCATATTCAGTCGCAATTTCAAGATTAAAAAACATACTTGTGTGAAAATTACTAAATTACGTGATAACATCGCGCACGCGTGATATTAACTCGCGACTGCAAAACGGTAACTGGCAGCTCAGAGAAAAGGAAAAAAAAAAAGGTGACTGTAGCATGAAAATAACTCGCAATTACGAGATAAAAGTCGCAGTTGCATTAAAATAAAGTCGCAGTTGCATGTAAATAACTCGCAATTACGAGATCAAAAAGTCGCAGTTGCATGAAAATAACTCGCAATTACGAGATCAAAAAGTCGCAGTTGCATGAAAATAACTCGCAATTACGAGATCAAAAAAGTCCTAGTTGCATTAAAATAACACGCAATTACGAGATAAAAGTCGCAGTTGTATTAAAATAACTCACAATTACGAGATCAAAAAAGTCCTAGTTGCATGAAAATAACTCGCAATTACGAGATCAAAAAAGTCCTAGTTGCATGAAAATAACTCGCAATTACGAGATCAAAAAAGTCCTAGTTGCATGAAAATAACTCGCAATTACGAGATCAAAAAAGTCCTAGTTGCATTAAAATAACTCGCAATTACGAGATAAAAGTCGCAGTTGCATGAAAATAACTCGCAATTACGAGATCAAAAAAGTCCTAGTTGCATTAAAATAACTCGCAATTACGAGATAAAAGTCGCAGTTGCATTAAAATAACTCACAATTACGAGATCAAAAAAGTCCTAGTTGCATTAAAATAACTCGCAATTACGAGATCAAAAAAGTCCTATTTGCTTTAAAATATCTCGCAATTACGAGATCAAAAAAGTCCTAGTTGCATGTTAATAACTCGCAATTACGAGATCAAAAAAGTCCTAGTTGCATGTAAATAACTCGCAATTACGAGATAAAAAAAAGTCGCAGTTGCATTAAAATAACTTGCAATTACGAGATCAAAAAAGTCCTATTTGCTTTAAAATAACTCGCAATTACGAGATCAAAAAAGTCCTAGTTGCATGTTAATAACTCGCAATTACGAGATCAAAAAAGTCCTAGTTGCATGTAAATAACTCGCAATTACGAGATCAAAAAAGTCCTAGTTGCATGAAAATAACTCGCAATTACGAGATCAAAAAAAGTCGCAGTTGCATGAAAATAACTCGCAATTACGAGATCAAAAAAGTCCTAGTTGCATGAAAATAACTCGCAATTACGAGATCAAAAAAGTCCCAGTTGCACGAAAATAAAGTCGCAGTTGCATTAAAATAACTCGTAATTACGAGATAAAATAAAGTCGCTAATGTGTGAACTTGCAGCTGCAAGAAAAGAAGCTACAGTTGCGTGAAAACTCACAATCACAAGATCAAGTCTTAATTGCGTGACATTAAGTTTCATTTCCCACGGCGCTTGTAATGACGTCGTTCTGTTTGTCTGAGCTACTCACCCTTTTGTCCATTTCTCTCGTGGGTCCTTGTAAACTTCTCCCGATCCTACAACTCCCGTCGTGTTTCCAGTGTATGAATTAAACCCTGTTTTCATTTTGGGAAACGGTGAAAAGAAAAAAATGAATAAATACAACACACGTTGAATTACAGCGTATACATCACACTGGAGCGCGAATGACGTACGCGGCGTTTTAACGTATATCCGAAAGCTGCTGGGTTTTAAATCGCGCTCGATTACGGTAGCGTAAATATGGACCGCGGTACATGCAGCGGTCTTTATTCGGAATTACATCCGTAACCCAGCAGCTTTTTGGTATCAGGCTGCCTTTACCACAGACCGGAAGCTGAGCAGCTGGAATACGCCGGCGGGGTTAGTACTGAAGCGTTCTGAAGCGTGGTCTGTGGATCACTGGTCTTCAGTGGAGGTCACCTGACCCGAGTGCTGCTCGTTTTAACCACCTCGCTACTTTCGGTTTGAACATACACGCCGACCTTGACGTGGAGTAGAAACAGGGCTGCACCAATCACGTTTTAAACGATCTCCAACAATACGATTAAACGTTTTTTGATGGGGTTGTCATCCATCTGATTGGTCGACAGATGTGCTACAGTAGTTCTGATGTTATACAATAGTTCTGATGCAAGTCATTGCTTCCTCTACAAAAAGTAGTTCTACCACAAGTATTTTGTTGGTATGAAGCAGAGTAACGATATTATTAATATCATTCGGCGCAAAAAAAATTGGGGAAAATTAGCAGCTAGTCTGGAAGTTCCATGAGCCACCACTTCAACATAACAGCTGAATGATGATGTCGTTACTCCAAGCTGTTAATCAAACTTTAACAAATACAAAAAATGGATGCATTAGGAAAGGTAACACACCATACCTCTAATTTTTTATTATATTGTTGTTGTCACTCACTCACTTTCAGTAAGTGTTCACAGTGATCCAGAGCCTGTCCCGGGAACACCGGGAGTAAGGAAGGAATACACACAGGATGGGACACCAGTCCAACTCAGGTGTTATTATTATTATTATTATTATTATTATTATTATAATATCATTGTTTGGTATTTTCTACCAAACAATGGTAATTATATATTAGCTGTTAAGCTGTAGGGGTGACTAATGAAACTTCCAGACAAGCCGCCAGTTTACAGACTCGGAAGCATCTTTATCTTTACTTTATATAAAAAAATAATAATAAAAAATAAATAAATAAATAAATCTACTTTACAAAAGTAACTTGCGGCAGATCTACGTGTTGTTATTCGCAATAATAAACTCCTTCTCTGTTTCTATTTATTAAATAAACATAAAAAAATGAATCAATTCTCAGATTCCATGCCTTACGAATCACGAGTCGACTCCAAAAAAACCAGGAGTTGATTCTTCGCCGTGGGTAAAGTTCATGAACAGTGGACGGAGTGAAGAGAGAAAGAGAGAGAGAGATTTCCTTATCACGTTCTTTCACAGAAATTTTTTTTTTTAAGAGAACGCAATGTGAAATGAGTCATTTGTGATACGCCAGTACTAAAGATTAGCGCGGTACGTTCAGCTAGGGTTAGCTCTCCGAATGATGCTGCTAACTAACCCCAGAAACAGCGGTGTCCGCACACACTGTATCAAAATTTCCCGTCCTATCACTGAATATAGTTTATTTATAGTTATGTGGTTAATAATTTTGCTCTCCTTTCTTGTCCTGTGGTTTTAATTTGTAGAACTGAGACAACAAAGCGTTCAGGAGTCGACTCCTGAACCGAACAGCCGTAACGCTACCCGAGACTGCGCTGTTTAACAAAGCTAGCCGAGATGTAGCTGTAGTTGTAATTAAAGGCGCTGGCTTGCTGCTAATTCTGGAGACAAGGCCGTTGCACTCGGGAGATTTGCTCTTGGTGTTGAGTTTAAAATACTCTCGGTAACCCTAACCGACTCTCCGCGAGTTTCTGTTGCCAGTTTTGGGGCGAGACGTCACTGGTGTGATGGACGTCGACAATCTGTGTCCCGTGTTCTATGTTTGAGTGCCATAAACGTGTTGCCCGTCAACATCACACGTGTTCATGGCATGTACAGGAAATGTTAGAAGGTCGATCGGACAGAACGAGATTTAGTCTTGCCCAAGAACCGCCCACTCTCACACCACCATGTTTCAGCTCTCGTCCACATGTATATGAAAATTTTGGAAAATGTACCCCCCCCCCAGTACATTTGAAAACAGAGTTTTGAATCACTGGAAAAGCTTTTTTTATTTAAAAAAAAAAATTGTTAAAAAAATAAAATAAAAATGAAAACATGTTCTGCTCTTAACGTTATTCTTTAATAAAACACTATCGCCACCTACTGGGCTGGCATGCTCATGTGGTGTTTGTAGACGAGTCTGGCTTGCAAGACTCGATCAGATTTTGTGCGATCAGGTCTACTGACATTTCCTGTACATGCCACATTTACAGCACTTGAACAAAGAACACACAAATGTTGTTTGCGTGGACGGAAATTTGTTTATTTATTTTAAATTCTCCGTATCGGATTGGTGCATCCCTACTAATAACCTTAACCGTGCTTCTCTAGAAATCCAAGCCTTTAGTGACGGCTCGCATTTCTCTAGGCTAATACGATCGAACACCTTCAGCCTTCGCAGTGACCTCCACCTCTGACCCGCTCAAGGCATCATCTATCAGGCCCACATGTCGGTGTGTCTGTCCTCTCTGTCAGGGCGAGGAACAATGCGCCTCCATCTACAACCTCTGGATATCAGTCTTACTCTGCACAGTGGCTGTGATGTCACAACCTCGATCCAAATGCATGTTGAGGTTCTTGGATGATGAAATGGACTTGGAGGGGGAGGGGGAGGTGACACAGACACACTGACGCTCGTGAACCAACAGGTCACTCCGCTGACGGTGGACGTCACGGGGCAAAAGAGGCTGCACGGTTGCTCAGATTAAAGTGGGTTTTTATATATTTTATACCACAGTGTTGTTGAAGTTTCTACACGGATTGGTCAGAAAGTGTTGATTCATTTTCTCTGAGAGTAGTTTCGGCTACAAGGCAAACCCCAGGGTTATATTAATGTGCTTCTAATATTTTAGTGTTTCTATGGTAACAGGTCATACACACTGCAATCGCTGGCAAATCTTTGTGGTATAAAAGGAATAGAAACACTTGAGGACATGCTGTTACGGGAAAATAACAACAACAGCAGCAGCCCAGAGCGGTAACATTAACTCGGCTTCGCATCGTTGATCGATTTCCTACAAGGCCACGCCCCATCGTGGTTTAATCTTTGCTTAAACGTCTTTTCCCCGATTTAGAAAGCCTCTTAGCTCAGCGGTCTCGAAACCGCCAGCGGAGTCGTGGATGGTCCTCCAGTGGAGGTGATGAGCGGAGCCCAGAGCCTCAGGTGCTGGGAGTTCACCTGAAGCTCCGCTGGCTCCTGAGATGGAAGGAGGAGTGCAATATGCAGCTGTGATGCAACAGACATGGACATACAGACACACGACAGGACGGCCAGACAGTGCAGAAACAGACAGACGGCAGGCAGGAGCGGTGCTGCAGACGGAGATTTAGGAAAGGAGAGCAGAGCAGAGCAAAGCGCAGGCAGTAACCAGCAACGGATACGCGGCCTGTTTAATCGCGTCAGTATGAGCAGGGAGGGATGCTGCCACGGCAGGATTGTCTTTTTAAAATTTTTTTTTTATTGTTGGATAAGCAGGGTTAGTGATTTGTCCCTTGATTAGAACAAATAGCACTCAGATCGCAGCAGGTCCCACCAGGTGGTGGTGGCGGCGGTGGGGGGATACGAAGCTGATTGCAAGTTGCATGCAAGGTCAAATACACTGGGCATCTTTGTTAATCCGGGATGCATCGTAGGTGTTTTGTTTTTTTTTTGCGTGCATGGCTGTTTAAAACATTTGTTGTTTTAGAGAATACTTTTTTTTTGGTGCACAAACTTCTCAGCACTGAAGGTAAAAAATATTTCTCAACTTCCCCAGCAGTTTAGTGACTTAGTAAATCTTAAGCTAGGTTGCATTCCAGGGCAAAGAACGTGCAAGTTTATCCAATTGAGCATCTAATTGATATTTAAAAACAGCCATGCCCCAAAAGTGCGTGCCTCATTTGACAGATCTTTTCCCCCTTTGCCAAGTGTGCAGAAGTAGTCTGAGGAGCGCTGCTTCTGTGCGCCCGCACAGCCAGCGACAAGAAGCCAGGGTCTCGTTCCCCTGAGCCGATAGCGGACGAGCGGGAGTCTCCGGAGGCCTGAGCCTTCCCCAAAGCAAACCACACGTGCACACACACACACACACACACACACACGCGCATGGGATGGTCGGCAAAACCAACAGTACTCCGGAGTGAATTTAGCGCACAGGGCGAATCACTGTGTTTATCGATTGCGCCGCCAGGATGATTGGAGGAAGAGGAATTTGGGAGGACAAGAGGAAATTTGGATAGGTGATCAAAAAATAAAAACCAAATCGGATCGTCTACTGAAGAAGGTGGGAGAGGGCGGTGAGAAGGAAACGAGAAAGACGAAATAAAGTAGGTGACTGGATAGGAGATCTACAGAATTTATACAGAGAGGAGGAAAACTTGAGAGAATTACCTCTCGTCGGGGGAAAGAGAAAGAGGAAAATACGGACACTAAAAAAATAAAAATACATGAACGGGAATGAACCAATAAGAACGGAGGAGGGGTGGGCGGACATGGGGCCCTCTCTCCTTGGCGTCTCTACCTTGCCCTGCGTTGGGAGCAGTACTGTTGGAATTGGCCGCAGGCAGCTGGAATGAGCCGGACAAAAAGATGCCGTCCGAGAGCGGGCGGGGCTTGCGCGCAGTGGGCGGCGGCAGGGGCTTTTGGGCAGGCACAAGGTCGCCATAGGACTTCCGCGTAGCAGAGAGCTTAACCTGACCTGCTAAGCCTGCATCATCCTCCTCCTCCTCCTCCTCGTCATTGTACGAGACAAACTTGGCAGTGTATAAGGTGTCGGGGGAGACGACCTGGGTTTTGAGGTACGAGGTGTTTCTCTGAGGCGGGGTCGGAGGAGGGTTGGTGTTGGTGTTAGTGGCAGGAGGGGGGGGCTGGTAGTCCCAGGGAAGAGGAGGTCTGTACAGACCAGGCTCGTCTGGCGTCAGCAGCTTGCGCTCGGCCTCCTCGTGCTGCCGGCGCCTCCCCGCCTCCAGGCGGGTGTAGTACTCCTCCTCCTGTCTCCTCTAAGGGGGAATAGGGGAAGATCCAGTTAGAGCCGCCTCAGCTAGCCTAACCAGCCTCTGCCTACTCATCTACCTGATTTGCTCCTCTACTTTGCATAAACATCTTTCTTCCTTAACGTGACGTTTTCTTTGAGCGAATGAGGTGTAATATTCAGGCAGGACATCGTGTATTCTCCTCAAAGGCTTCTGCGGAGATTTGATTGGATTTTGAAAAGTGGGTGTTCCGTAATAAACACGGAGTCCTGCTGCATTCCACTGTAAAAGGACGTCTAATCCAATGTGTACTTTCATACATCTAAATGAATCGCTTCTCGTCAGTAAATCACGTATGCTTACAGCAATGTGATGCTTTATTAGGACTAGCGTTCAATTTGGTAAGCATTGGAAGACGACCCGAGTAACGCCGGACGTTTTAACGTCCTCCTAGAGCATTCCGTACTGAAAATTTAGACGGCCTCTGACACAACACCTTCACCCGAGGTGACTGGACATTCTATCCATTAAAAAAAAAAAAGTGCTAAGAGAACACTGTAATGCAGCATCAGACCTAAACCCTAGTCCAATTCTTATTGGTTGATATAATTTTTTTTCTGTCTCTGCATACATGGCGAGGTCATCCAAACTAGACGCTGTTCAGAGAGGTCGTTCCATGTGATGGAAAATTAGAATAAAGCTAGAGTTTTGTCTTTTGAGTGATTGGTAATAATGACCAGGATGATGAACGAACAAGGTACAACACCCTAAAGCGGCGGCCACACTAGACCTCCAGTATGCGAAATGTCTTCGGAGACCGAAGCGAATATGGGCGGCAACCGGATGCGACATCACACGCCGAGGCGTTGTGGTTTCTTTGAACAATTTCACAAATATTTGTCTCAATCTTAAAATATACCATCTACCACTGATACCGCAATCCAGGCAGCGTCCCTTTGTATTCTTTTAAAGCAGTGTTATATAAAACGGGATGCTGCGACACCGCTATTATCGGTTGTTCCGCCATCTTGGATTTTCCAACCCGGAAAAGGTTGCACCGTGACGTGTCGATCTTCTATTGGTCACGAGTGATCACACACGTGATACGGATTCGATACAGGTCAGTGTTGACCAAACTTGAACTTTGGAACGCAGCGAAGTGCAAAAATGCTCCTGCATTCGCACGTGTACGAATGGAAGTCAGTGAACGTTTCGCATGCTGAAAGTCTATGATTGACACCTGAAAGGGTATCGCTTTTAAAATTCAAATCTGGATGATGAAATATGGTACATATTTGCTGCAATCCTGAGGAAACGTATGAATTATTACCTAGGTTGTAGAAATCTTCACTTCCTTGTGGGTCCACTAGGAGGAGCCAGAAATTTGAGTAGGTCTACTGCTGAAGTGCTTAAACAAATGGGCCTGGTTTGAACTGACGTGGGAAGACTTGAGCGAGTGGTGTTTACGTCTCTGAGGATCTGGCTGGCATTTTGAGGTTTTTCTCAGGAAGGGCTGCTCTGGTCTCTGTACATGGATGACCCTGGGTTAATGTGCGGTGAGGACGTCACTGATGACATAATGCGGGGGACTGGGACGGGCCGTTCCCAACTACATATTTCCCCAAAGCAATGTTGGGTGAAATGACAATGGCTTCCCAAGGAAATGTCAGACGCTATAATAAAACCTGACAAGTGACTCATGCATTTTAAAATAAAAAAAAAAATAAAAAAAAATAAAAGTGTTTTTTTTTTTTTTGGGTGGGGGACACATCAGAAACACAGGACAGGGATCACTGTAAGGACATGCAATTGGACATCAGAACTGGGTGCTAAATTCCCAGTGGTCTGAAGGTGACGCACACACACACAGATGAGGTTCTCACCGAGCACTTGTGACGAACGATGGAGGAACGTTCAGACCGCTGGTAAATTTAATGGCCCAGTGAAACATTTCATAAGCAGTCGAGACTGTGGATGTGTAACACTGAGCGAACAACCTGTTAAACCTCTACGTTCTGTCTGAAACGTTCTCCACTGATACTCTGATTTTCCTCTCCCAACCTTATCTGTATAAACCTCCACTAAACCCTTAATAAAAGGTCAATGTTAGCCTCTTCTGGAAATTATCAAACAGAACATTCTGGTTTTTTTTTTTTTTTTTTTTTTACCTTCTTCTTCGGGCCATAATTAAATCAGGGTTCCTACGAAGTTAATCCAATATTATTTTGGCATTTGCTAACAAACCGGTGTCGTAATGATCAGCTCAGAGACAGAAAACGTTAAAACGGACGCTTTTAGAGAAGGGTTCCGGCCGCGGTCACGTTAGAAACGTACAAAATACAGAAGGCGTGGACCTGAACCTAGTTTTGTAAAGTTGGAGTTTGTCGTCAAGTTACTGGTTGCTAGCTATGCTGTTGATCTTAAACTGTTTAAAAATAAATAAATAAATAAAGAAATAAACATCCAGTGTCAAAGTTACCTCGAGTTGACCGAACGTGACCCCTACGCCGTCTCTGAATCCGTTCCCTGTTCGCCATGTCGTAGTGATGTCCAGATTATAGTGCACTATATTATTAACACGCGTACACTATACATTAACCACAACATGAATACCGCACACGATTTCTTTCGAGGAACGTCATCGTCAGGACGGACACCAAAGTGGACAATTTCATATAAACCTGAAGAGAAATGCTGTTTAAGGGCCGTTGAAGTCGATACGCACTATTAGCTTGTAACACTTCTGTATCCGTGTGGGTTTTGTGTTGCCGGGCATTTGATAACGTCTGGTAATGGTAGTTCACACGCGGCGACATGCTCTCACCGGTCAGTGTTGTATAAATCCGGTCGATATTGAGCGAGCGAACGAGTCAGAGAGGGATTCGAGACAACCCAGGTTTTGCTCGTAGAATGTAATCTCGCAAGGTTTTCCTGATGAAAAGCGAGCGTGACTGGGCTTTTAATAATAAAGGGATACTTCAAATCTACCTAAAAGTGTAGTAGAGATCATCATCATCATCAGTTCTTAAACGTAAAACACAGATCATAGTCCTGTCCTGAACACCTACACCACTCTTATCGTTATGAAACGACTGTAAGCGAAATAAATGAAGGTAATGGTTGCTGAGCGTGACTCTCCCGGGTGTCGAGCGCCTCGGTCTCGGGTCACTCAGCCTGGTGTACCTTCTCCTCGGTCTCTCGTCTGGCTCGCTCTTCTTCTCTCCGACGTCTCTCCTCCTCCTGCTTGGCTCGTTCCTCTGCCTCACGCTTACGGATCTCCTCCAGCTGCTGCTTCCGTCGCCGCTCCTCGTCCTGCAGCTGAACAGGTGCACACACACACACACACACACACACGCATAAGATGAGAGTAGTGCAGGGCCTGGATTTCACTCCTAACACCAGTTGCTGTTGATGAACTCATCCTAATAGTGGCAAAGTGCTTTATAATTGCCGTGTATCCGCCGCAATCCGTTTCAGCTCCTAGCTCGGAGGGGAACGCCGTGAATGCGTCGTTTCATCTCGCTCCAATACCGACGCAGTCACGCCAATCCTCCGTCTCTACATGCGATGTGCTCGGGTGTGTGCTTTAACCGTTTCTGCTATTCGAATATCCACACTGTTCGTCAACCCGGACTCTCACAGGAAATGAAAAACATTAAAAGAAACATTATTCCTTTTTTTTTCTTCTTCTACAAAAAAACCCCCCAAAACAAACCAAAAAAACCCATGAAAGATATACGAAAGGTTTTAAAATCGCATGCTCCTCCTAAAACCTTCACAAGCTTTCACACTCAATCTGGTTTTATTCCTTTTTGCGAACGTCTTCGGGAAGCGAGCGGGAAATGGACTGAAACCAATGGTGAAAAATATGCTGGATTATTAAACTGACAAGAACATTTCTTCTTATTTATTATTATTATTATTTTTTAAATGTCGTGAGGTTACTCTGTTCTCCCTTCACAGTACACTGTCTATGTTGCTGGTGATTTATACTTTTAACAAAGTTTAATTTGACAAAATTGGAACGTTCCGCTAAATTGAATTCTCTGTAGTTTAGTTCTGCTGTGATGTATTTCTTTTATTTATTTATTTTTTGACAACGACAACGCCCCAGTTTAAAATAAGAGCTTTTATATATATATATATATATATATATATATATATTTATACTGCGTTCATGACAAGTCGGAAACGTTCCGACTCGGAACATCTAGCCATTTCTCGTTTTGAGGCTGGAGAAACTGTATACTCACTGTAAACACACACACACACACACACACACTTGTTTGTGCTTCTGTAAAGAATCCTCTCGCACAGCCTTTAAAAATGGCCGAGACGAGCAATTTGCTTAGAGTTTCCTTCATTTAAAAAGTCGGAAAACATCGATTAAAAATATCTTGCACCAAACACTTTTCAATTATCCGACGATCCTCCTGTAATTAGGGATCGTAAAGCAGACCAGACACAAATAGACAAACTTCAAAAGGCCTTAAACATGCTACGGTTTCTTGGTCTTACTTTGTTTGGGCGCTGATGTGTTAAATAACGTCACTGAATTCTAACTCGGAGATGTCAGAGCTATTAAGAAACTTCAATGACAAGCTAGAGGGCTGTTCAGATGAAGCTTTTCCCTACTCGGAGGTTGGAAACATCCCAGGTCCCTCTTACACCGTGCTCACGTGTGCTGCGTCCCAATCGGCATACTATCCATCCTAAATAGTATCCGAGATGAGAATTAGTGTGTCTCCCATTCGTAGTATGTTGAAATGAGTCTCTAAAAGATACCCGGATGATCCAAGTGTTGGTGTCATCATGCCAAGATCTAATGCGTCTACAATCGGAAAGAGATTGCATAAATTTGACCCGCACGGGAGGCGTGCCAGGACAAGTCAGGCCTTTGCAAGACTGCAGTTTGCCAATGAGCATATAGGCAAAGACCAGGCCTTTTGGAATAATGTGATCTGGACAGACGAATCAAAGATAGAGTTGTTTGGTCACAATAACAGCAGACATGTTTGGTACAGCCCAAAGACAGCTTTTCAGGAGAAGCACCTCATACCAACTGTGAATCACGGTGGTGGAACTGTTATGGTTTGGGGTTGCTTCGCTGCCTCATTGACTGGACAGCTTACATTCATTGATTCAACTATGAATTCTGCATCGTATCAAAGAGCGCTTGAAGATAACGTGAGGCCATCTGTCTGAAAGTTGAAGTTGAACTGGAAGTGGACCTTTCAACAGGATAATGCTCCTAAGCACACGAGCAAATCCACCAAGGAGCGGCTCAAAAAAGAAGAAATGGAGGGTTATGGAATGGCCTAGTCAAAGCCCGGATTTGAATCCCATTGAAATGCTATTGTGGGATTTGAAACAGGCAGAACATGCAAGAAAACCCTCAAACATCTTGCAACAGTAAGAATATTCCATGGAAGAGTGGGCAATAAATTCCAGCAAGCCTGGTGGACAGTTATGCAAGATCCCTACAAGAAGTTATTTTCTGCTAAAGGGGGAATTACTAACTTCTGAGGCCAAGGGTGTACTTACTTTTTCCACAGAAGAACATCACAATCTGTTGATTTCTCTGTTGAATAAATGAACGAAAAAGCTCATTTTACTTGTGGTTTTGTCCAAGTATGTGAACTTTATTAATAGACGCTGTTTCAGAGATGATCAAACGTTTGCTTGTCCAAATATGTAAAAAAAAGCCAACATGGGGTGCACTTATTTTTTCACATGACTGTACTTTTAGAGCATCGTATAAGTCGGTGAATTGGGACGCAGCAATGGGCTCAATACGAATGTCTTCAAGCATTTTGTTGCATCGTGTTTCAGTTAGAGGACATTACATCATCAGCAACAGGGTAACTGTTGACGACAGGAAAGTGGGCGGGGATCAGGGTTTTTTTCCCCCCTTTTTTTTTTTTCGGTTCCAGATATTCGTGTCTTAGTCGAAGCTCATAAAACAGCCGATGAGACGGCTATAAATCGATGTGTTTGATCTATTAAAACAGGAAATTGCTGGGTAAAAACGTTTGGGTTAAAAAATAAATAAATAAATCAATCCATCAATTTCACAGGTCAAAGTTCAACTGGATAAAAATAAAGCCGATACGACGCAGAAAAAGTAACCGGGTTCCCCCTTTCGGCTTTTCTTACAGGCGGACGTTCGGTCACGCCATTTCCAGTTCTCCCACAACACCCTCTGGCAAGGTGTCAATAATCATAACCATAAATATTGGCACCTCTACATCAAACAGCAGAAACATCGTTTTGGGATACCTATGTATACATTTATTTTTATACACACGCGATTTCACTCTTGAACTTCTCTTTTTCGCGGGAAGGTATCTGATTTTACGGTCTAAATGTAAAACGTCGTTTTCACACGAATCTACGTTTGTCGATATCTACGCTACTGGCCGCAGATTATGTAGGTGCCACTTGTACGGCCATATGACAGTAGCCTGGTGCTACCGGTGTAACCATGGCAACCGGAAGTAATCTAAACATACAAATGCTCAGCGGTAATGAGCGTCGAGTGATGAATTATGAGACGTGAGGCTGACGTGAGCACAGTTCACGTGACGCGAACGCTGCGTTAGACCTTGGATTCGTGTTATTTGAGTTGAGATACGTGGATATTCGAATAAGCACGCACATCCCATAACTTCTAATTCGCCAGATGTGTCGTAAACGTGTCTTTTGGGTAAATAACTGTGCCACTACAAGGACCCTTGGGCACAGCACGCACACACACACACACACACACACACACACACACACACAAACACCAGCATGCCATTGAACTGGACATTTGTGACTCCCAACATTTACTTCACGTACATGCAAGAACCAAACGTTAACACTCACTGATCACAAAAACAATCACAAAAAATTAAATAAATCAAACACAAGAAGACTCCGTAACGCAATACCCTGATATGTAGGAGACTGAAAGGAAGAGAGCATGGCACAGTGGGGAGCACAGCAGCATGGACAAAGCTGACAGGAGAGAGACAGAGAGAGCGCAAGAGAGAGAGTGAGAGAGAGAGAGAGAGAGAGAGGTTTGACGCTGAGACCTGAGCATGCGGCCAGGTTTTCGCTGCAGGAGAGAGGGGGCCAGCAGATCATGCACCGACCAGCCCTCCCTTCTCACGTTCAACCACACTGAAAACGAGAGCTTCGGAAATCCACAGAGCTCGGACCAATCCAGCTCTCTGCAAATCCAGGAGCAGGCCCCAGTTCAAATTTAGATCGGATTGTCTCACTCGGGGTCTTAACATTACGGTTAAACCGCATCGTGTCTTCTATTAACTTTTAACAAGTTTATCCAGGACAAGGAACGACAGCGACGCACACCCCCAAGATGGATTCCCTGTGGAAGCTCCCCCTTCCCGCTAGAACCCTTGGATAGAGAGGAGAGCGAAACCAAACGACCACATGACGGGCAGAGAATGAGCGGAGACACAGGTGGAGTCGGAAAAACAGCAAGAGAGTGTCATTAACAGCATAGAGAACGTACCAAGTCTAGAACAGAGATTGCTGGGACAGCAGTCCGCTGCGAGGAGGAGGAGGAAGAAGAGGAGGAGGAGGAGGAAGAAGAAGAGGAGGAGAGGGGAAGAAAGAAACCATCAAGAACAGCGCAGGAAGAAGGTTATATACTCCGTAAGAAAGAAAAACAGAAAAAAGAAAGAAAAGAAGAGGAGGTAGTGTAAGGGGAAGAGAAGATAAAAGTGAAAAGGCGCGCTGCTGCGCTGCCAGTGACATTCCTCGGCAGAGTGGGATTGATTAGCGCCGCCGGCTTGCTTCCTGGCCCTCGCTCGGAATTCGCCCATCACTCCCCTGCTCAAGCACGGGCAATATTTTCTCTTCAAACACCGGGAGCTGACCTCCTCTCTCAGCGCTCAGCCGACTATAAAAGGTAAAAAGGTTCCTGCTGTCGGCTACCGTGGGCTCTCCGCAGGAGGCAGGGCGGGGCTGTCGGCGAGGCTCGCAAACACGTCAGCAGCTGGATCCCGGCTCTGAGGATGTGTTACACTGCAGGACTGAGAGATTATCCCGGCGTTTGATTATTCCTAGTGAGATTTCACTCGTTTGTTTTTCAAACCTACGATTACCACGGACAAGAATTCACATCGTACTTTAAACTCGCTTAGAACGGAAGTCTAAAGGCAGACGTCGAATTCCGACGACTCTTCCGTAACAGCAGGTTTATACAACGACGCTCGTTTCTATAGTAACGGCTCATTCACGGGGGACGTGTACGGTGGACGCTCCACGTTATCCAAGGCTAAAAATAAACGAATTAATTAGCGCCGATATGTAACAGACGGACGAAAGAAACGTCATCGTCTAACTGTTCATACGGAGGCGGTTCTTTAAAGTGCACCTATTATGGTTTTTCAAATATGACCTTTCGTGTAGCGTGTTATATACGGAGCGGTTTGTGAACGTAAAAACGTCTGAAAAGCTTAAACGAATCAAAGCGCACGACAAACGGACTTAGCGACTCCCAAAAGAAGGATTCGATTCTGAACGGCTGAAACGAGTCGTTAGTGATTCCAGACTTTACTTCCTGTTCTAATCTACGTAGGTTTGTAGCAAAAAGCCCCGCCACAGGTCTACAGCGGTAGATCAGACACGACAGACTGGAACATCTGCCTAATCAGAGCAGAATATGCTCTCTGAGTTTCGAACGAATCATTTAGAACGGATCATTTAACGAGTCGTTTGTGGCACCGGGGGAAACAAGTAACGCCGCATTTTAAATTATGAGCACGTTAAAGTGTTTTTTGACCTCGGATGCTCGTAAATCTATCGTATGTGACCTTTCGAACAAAATCACGCACGTTTCAAAACCATAATAGGTGCCCTTTAACATTCACGGAAGGAGTCTCCGGTGAACCGGAACGTCTTCGGGACAGACGAGTGTCTCGGTAACTTGTCTAATCAAATTGACGAGAGAACAAAACAAGAGGCTGTCGAGAGAACGACTTTTAGAGCTGCTATAACGTAAGTGAGAACAGGAACGAACGTGTTTCGCTGACAAACTGCTGTGGTACAAGTAAAATAAATAATAAATAAATAAACAAACAAACCACAGAACCCTTAAGGACGTGTGAACAGAATGAGAACGGGTTTTCTCAGCTGATCTCTCACGTCTACTGCTCGTCTCTAATACCGTCACGGTTCAAATCGAAACTGCCAGTTGGGTCCAACGAACATAAACACCATCGTACGACCAAGCAAGACTTCCCGAACACTGTAAAATAAATCGCTCATCCCTAATACAGTCGCATATTTGAAATCTTTTCATCTTCATCCCCCGCCCTTAGACTTCTTATCATCGCCGAGTTTGGAGATTTTCCAGTCGCCCCCCCCGTGAATTCAGAAATTCACGTGCTGAATTTCTTGTCTGTGGTAAACACACATACGCTACAGATGCGACTAGACTGAAAAACACTTATTTTATTTGGTTAATTTAAGGAATTGATCAACTTTAAATGTGGGCATTTAAAGGTAAAACCTCAGTAAATACACCGTATTTCAGAAGAACTAGCTCGGCCGAGACCGAGTACATGCGTTTCACTAACGAGGAGATTATTAGTAATGATTATGCGTGGTTAGCGGTCATGTGCTGGAAAGTACTGGTTAAGGTAATCGGGATTAGAGTGGGCGGGCGAACTATGATACACGTTAGTCTCTTTGAGGTCTGGATGGAGGTAGATCGGCGACGTCGCGAGTCTTCCTGAGAGCGTACGAGTCGTGCTGATTCGGACGTGGTAGGTCGAGATGGATCAAGCACGGGTGTCGAGGCCGGTGCTCGACATCCTGCAGCCTCTAAACCCCTCCCCCCTCGCTAGTGCAGCGGGAATCAGCAGCTCAGCATGGCAAAGCAATGACGTAAGCATGGTGCAGGTGCACATCGCAAATAAACAACAAAAAAAAAACAAAAACAAAAAGAAAAACAAAAAAAACCCCACTCATCCTAACACTCGAACCCTGAACTAATTCGTTTTAGTCTGGATTGCATTCAGTTACATGCATGAAAGCTAACAATACACTCTTATGGTGTATACGTGCACACTGCGAGCCACGCAAATATCTCTTTTGTGCGTTTAATGCATGGAATCCAATGTTAGTTAGCTACCTATTAGGGCTGAACAACATATGCATCCATCCTTTTTCTATACTGCTTATCATACACAGGGTCACGGGGAGCCTTTCCCAGGGGACTCGGGGCACAAGTCAGGGGACACCCTGGACGGAGCACTAACCCATCGCAGTGCACAATCACACACTATGGACAATTTGGACATGCCTACGACGCACGTCTTTGGACTGGGGGAGGAAACACGGGGAGAACGTGCAAACGCCGAGCATATAAGGCAGAGGAGGGATGGACACCCCTTTTATGGGTTCTCGTGACTGTTATACAATTCATTCATCTTCACTAAGTGCTTCATCCTGGCCATGGTGGAGGCGGACCTGGAGCAGATCCTGGGGAAACGCTGGGCATGACGCAGGAATAATCCATCATGCACAAACTCATCCACATCTACGGATGATTTAGCTTAGCCAGTCCACCTACTGGCATGTTTTTGGATGGTGGGAGGAAACCAGAGAACCCGGAGGAAACTCCGCACAGGATCGAGACCCGGGCAGGCGATGCTTCTTTTATGCTTATCTTTATAATTATTTACTTTAAGCTCAGCGAACTCAGATACTGCTATGACTAACTTTTTGTGCTCGTTTTTCTTTTTTTCCCGCCCCACCGGTTATGAATTCATTCCCAAATGAAAATGAGCAGCGAAACTTCAGACAGGGAATTGGCTTTTAGTGTGCACGTACCCTTATAAGACCTCTCCCTCATCTCAATAACGCTCATCTAAAACGTCTAACTTATCCATACAAAACAGACTTCAGACATGGATTCTAGTGCCTAATCTCGGCCCTGACAATTGCAATGGACGTCTCTGTCCTACAGCGCCTCACCCGTGCTCTCTTCTCCGCTTCCAGCCTCTGCATGATCAGCACCGTGTCGACGTCTTCGTCGTCCTCCTCCTCCTCGTCCTCCTCGCTCTGCTTGGACTCCTGCAGCCTCTTCTGGAACTGCCACTCCAGCATGAGCTTGCGCAGACGGTCGCTCTCCTCGGCCGTGCGCTCCGGCTTGGCCTGCAGCTCCTGGATCTCCTTGTCGAGCAGGTCGACGATGTGCAGCTGCTGCTGCTTCTCCAACTTCTCCCTGGCGTCCCTCTTCCACGGGTCTGGCGACAGGCTGTCGGCCGCAGACAGCTCCTCTTTGCTGATGGTGATGTACTGCAGGTCGCGCCTCTCGATGGTGCGCGGCTGCTGCTGAGGCTGCAGGTCCCGGATCACCGTGTCCTGAGGAGCGGGAGGAGGAGGAGCACGGGGCAGAGTGGGTAGTTTCTCAGGGCGGGGAAGTTGCGTTTGGGGAGGTTGAGCCGGGGGCTGGTAGGGCTGGGGGATCTGTTGAGGTGGGGGAATCTGCTGGTGCTGGCTGCTGTTGTGTAGGACGGGTGGCGGCACGGCAGGGTTACGAATCTGCCCCAGCTTCCTCTCCTGCTCCCTCCTCTTCCTCTCGCGCTCCTCCTCCAGCCGTGCCTTCTCCTTCTCGTACCAGCGCTGCTGCTCCTCGCGTTTCTTGCGGTCGGCCGCGGCCTGCTGCTGGGTGACGGTGGGAGGCGGAGGCAGGGGCAGGTCAGTCTGCGGATCGTAGTCATAGTGCGCAGGTGGAGGCGGTGGAGGAGGCGGAGGCAGGTCTGTACGAGAGGGCTGAGACACACCCACCGGGCCGGGCTGGGGCACTCCGGGGGTTTTCCAGCGGCCGGCGCCGCTCTTGTGGTTGCTGGAGGAGGTGGAGTAGTTGTTGAGGTGCTCCTGGCTGGAGGTGCTGGACTCCACAGAGGAGGAGACGTGGTGGTTCCAGGGATCTCCACCACGCTGGTACTCTGCCTCGCGCTGTTGCTGCTGCAGCTGGAGCAGGTCATCCTGCCGCACTCGCTCGCCGGGGTATCTAGCGGGGGCGTCACACAGCTCCTCCTGAGAGCGTGCTACCCGCTGGGAGGAAACACACACACAGACTAAATCTCAATATAAGGCTTTTTTAGATTTTCAAGCTCAAAAAAAATAACAATTAATAATCTACTATGGGCCAAGAGACTCATAGGTCATGGGCATGTCATGGGGAGTATGAAAAGTATACAAAAAATTATGCATCTTAAATTTTATTTGAAAATTACGTGCATTTTCTCAAACTTATCCTACTATAGTCTTATATATGGATAAGAAATTTAACACAAAACGCAACCTGCGTGGTCTTTCTTCCATGACCTTCATATCTGACCCCACATAAGATTAAACACCTCCCACTTTTTTTTTTTTGCCACGTGCTTCAGGACCCGAGTCCCAACGTACACCTCTAGCCTTTTGCTTTCCTTAAAAACAAATAGCACGTGTCGTATTCGTATCCGTTTAGAACACATCATCAGTTCACTCTGCTACATCCTCGGTACATAAAGATCTGCGCTGCGTACACGTGTTGTCTGAGCTAACCTGCATTGCCATGTTGTTATGGTGATGTTCGTCCATGGGAGGAAGCGGCTCAGGCTCGCCTCCGTGCCAGACCTGCCCGGGTCCAGGCCCCATCCTATCCTGAGATTTGGAGGCTGGGAAGGTGAAGTAGTCCCTGGGGTACGTCTGCGTGGGGATTGGGTACGCCTCTGGACGGTTTGGGGATGGCTCCTCCTAATAGGAACGACAGAACGGTTTAATGCTGTTTACAAGCTGGGCTTTGAAGATGCGGCTTCGATCCTGATGGCTCCACGGTCAGAACCGCATTTAATGAAAACGGAGCGCTTCCTGTAGTGTTCCAGTTACAGAGCGACTAACGGCTGCTCTGCTCAGAGAAACCAGTGTGTGTGTGTGTGTGTATATATGTGTGTGTGAGAGGGACAGAACACAGCCAGAGCTAGTTAGCTAATCAGACACAGTGGTTGGAAACTTGATTAGAAGCGACCACAGCGACGCAGAGATCAATGCCTTTGTTTTTGCCCGAGCCTAACGTGACTTCTCGGACAGCGACGTGAATTAACGAGAGGATTTTCAAGCTTCTGACGCTTTGATTGAAAACAGATGACATCACAGGAACAAGCCGTGGCAGCTTCAGTGGATTCTCTTTGGGCACCATGTTTAAAGCATCACTGAACATAAAAAGACAACCATAAAAACAGAGTCGATGTAGCATAATAAAATGTTTAACATGTTTGAAACAGTTAGGGTCCTCTTTAACCATTTAAAAATAATGGCACCCACCATTTCACATTTATCCCACAAACAAACTAAAGTGAATGAAATGTGTACATTATTCGTGGTTACTTATTGTAGCCAGTGTGAGTTTTTCCCATTTATGAACCACTCATCGAACACATTTTTATTAAAAATGATCATCAGATTCCACTTGACTTTATAAATAAGGATGATTACATTGATAAAGAGGGAAAACAAACAAACAAACAAACAAACAAACGTTGGTCTAGTCTAGGGAGCATCTCCTACAGGCTTGCTCGGAGTACAAATGCCAGCATGTGTGAAAATATATAATTATGTGATATATACCCAATAAAAATTCGGGTCATCACTTTCTCGTCGATCTATTTAACAGCATCTGATCGGGTCAAAATGTCAAAACATTACCGTAACATCCAAAACACAAGTCTGTTAGGTCAGTGGTTTTCAAAGTGGCGGCCACCAGGGGGCGCCCGGGGGGCCTCGACAATTTGGTGTGAAAAACAAATTCGCACTCTCAGACAACCACACACACACAATCAATTCCTAATGTAATGTAATGACGTAAGATGTAATTATTAATAAAAAAAGGGGGATATATTCAGAAGTCTGTATTTTTAATGTGTTTTAAAGCCATCTTGCAAAAGGAGGGGGGGGGGGGGGGGCACGGTCAAATGTTAATGCCATTCGGGAGGCCTTGCCCTGGAAAAGTTTGTGAACCACCGTGTTAGATCGCCACGCTTGCATGTCGGCTCTGTGCTGCATCACCCACTATTCATTTTGCATATTGGATACGATTGGTCAAAAGCAGCTTTGTGAGGTCACAAATTGAGCCCGGACAAGACTGGGTTTAAGACGTAAGCAGGAGATTGAAATGAAAGTAAGTGTGACTTTTCCTGCATATGCCTCTTTCTACAGACACGGTTTCTGAGCGGATTTAAATGTCGGTGGTGTTTAATGGTGTGTGTGTGTGTGTGTGTGTTTGTTTACTCACATCAGGACACAGGTTGCCTGTGGAGACAGAGGTGATTTTTCCCGGCGCTCCTGGGTACACGGGCTTTCCTCCTGGACTCTGGGCTTGATCTGCAAGAAGACAAACCAATCACAAACGATCTATATGCAAATACAACTGAGAGAGAACATATACATCCGCATTGGCTTTTATTTCAGAAAATAAAGACACAGTGGAATAAAATGACGTCATCTAGGTCTCGATCGTGTGTACACGGGGTAGCCCATGTACTGTACGATAACCATCCTTTCTGCCGTTTTCGGCCACTCACTGGCTACGTTGGGGCTGGAGCGGTGGTCCGCGCGGTTCTTCAGCAGCCTCTCGTCCCTCTTCTGCTCGGGGTACGAGTCCCAGTTCCCCGGTGGGCTCTCCGGAGAGCCGTTCTGCACGGAGTTGTTGTACAGCTCGAAGCCCTCGCTCTTCGGCCTGGCTTTGCCTTTATCCATACGGCCTCGGTCTGACGCTGAGGGGTTAAACAGGGACGCACACGAGGGGAAAAATACACAGCTCTGTGTGAGGACGATCTCAAAACACACACCAACAAGTCATGCTTGTACACACATGCATGTAATCATGCTGTGTGTGTGTGTGTGTGTGTGTGTGTGTGTGTGTATATATACACATGTACAATATATTTACATATCTATAAATGATACAAATACCATGTTTACGCTAGATCAGGGTGGCGCCATAATCAGCGTTCAAGCAGTCTGAATCATTTAATACATATGAAGATCGGATCTAAACTAAAAATATGAAGAATGGATGAATTTGATTACATTCAAGATATTTTAACTCGTTTAAATATCATTTCCCTGCAAAGCAAATAAATAAATATATAAAAATAATCAGGTTATACAGCATATTTAAGTATGCAAACATGCCATTTTAAAGCATGTTTTATTTTTAAAAACAAACAAACAAAACAAACAAAAAACAACAACGACGTCTTTCATTAACCTTTAAAGTCGGAAATACGCAACATGATGGATTAATAATAATTTTTTTGGGCTGCTCGGCCAAAAGTTCAACTACTTACAAGTAACTTGATTTAAAGAAGTAGCAATAATAATAATAATAATAATAATAATAATAATAATAATAATCTGATTATTATTAGACACTTACCTGCAAAATTCTGATTAAGGTAATAATCTGGTCGGATTATTTAGTAAACACACTCAGAGTGAGTATATATGATCGAGGGGTTAAAGCTGCACTCCTCTTACCCCGCGGCATCATGGGAGACGGCTGGTTGAGCAGCGTGGCCAGGCCATGGTAAATAGCCCCCTGTTTGGCCACCTCCAGAGTCACCACCGAGCCCGTTCGAGTCATCAGCTCCGCCGCCCTGAACGAACACGAAAACTCCTCAGAACAAAACACCGCACAATAAATACGGCATATCCCAGTGAGTGAGAGATCGAAGCCCACGAAGCAATCCCAATCCCAGTAGAGATCACTTCTTTAAAAAAAATAATAAAAATAAAAAAAAAATGACGAAATAAAAAAAACTTCACTCTTTACTTCTGGACAAAATGTCAAACGCTTCAAAACGACCAACGAAACCACGCTGGCGTCGAGCGTCACATTCCTCGGATTTATAACGTCAGATACGATTATAAAGGCGTAAACACCATCTGCTTTTAATCTGACACGAATCATCTGTTTCAAAGTTCAGTGACTCCAACTGGTTTTTTTTCCCTTCCTTTTCACATAATTACAACTGTGACGGGACAAAACTAGATTTTATTGACAGGCAAATGAGTGTTTTACTAAAAACTGAATAGCTCTGGTTTCGAAATGTACTGGACTTTTGCAGAAATAAGGGAACAGCAGAGCTGAAGCTAAATTTGGGAAAGAGTTAGGAAAAAATGACCTTTTCCACAATTATTTGAGCTGCACCTGTGTGTGTATGTGTATATATTTATATTACACACACACACATACACGAACATACATACGCACACTCCATTTTATCCAACACGCATATCTGTGTCTTTATATTCATGTTATACAACGTTGCAGCTGAATTCTCGATTCTGATTGGCCAGGAGGTGGTGTTAAGTTTCTATAATCACAGGTTTACATTACCGCGCTCGTTCGAATAAGTTAGCGTCTCTATAGCGACGGCTCACACGGATTTGTATGGTGGATGCGCCACGTGAAGCGATTCTAAAACGCGTGTAATTATCGATGTGGCAAAGTGAGAGCGTCCGTGGAAGGAGTCTCCAGTTCCGGCGCTTTGCAACACTGTGAACGTAAAAGTTTTCCTCGGGACATGAGGCGTGTACGCTCCGTGTCTCCTCGGTAACACGAACTTGTTTCACGGACATCCCGTAACATCAGACGCAAGTATAGAGGGATAAAACGTAGGACGTGTGGTTCTTTAATAACTCAAACATGGACGTCAGAATCATTGACGGATTGCTGGGGTGTAAGAGGAATGAAAGACTTCAGGACGTGATGTAACCGGAAAACAATCCACTTCAAGGTCGTTTCGTTACACCGCCCATTATTAGGTTGATTATTTTCCCATAACGGCGTGCCCCTGAGTGTTTTATTCCTTTACTTATCCACCAGACAAACAGGATATTACATGCTTAGCCTTCACTCTAGTTCAGAAATCCAACTTAAAAGAAAAGAAAAGAAAAGCACTAAAGGTTATGAAAGTACCTCTCCTGAGAAAGTCCGACTAGACTTCTCCCGTCCACGCTGAGCAACTGATCTCCGGCAGCCAGACGGCCGTCCTGAAACACCCACACACACACACACACACACTCGAAATGTTATTTTACCTACACGACTTAAACCCACTGAGCTCATGCTTTGTATATTTATGTCCTCACCATGTCTGCAGCTCCTCCTTTGACGACAGACTTGATATAAATCCCAAGTTTCTCCTGTCCAGCACCCTGTTAAAACACACACACACACACACACTTAAAAAAGGAAGGCGAAGAATTTCCCCCACATTCCCATTTCCATAATGGATTCCAGTGTGAAACTCTATCCACCCTAATCTCCAGAAAGACACCAGGACGACAAGGGGAGCCCAGATTATTGGGGGAGAACCCAAACAGGCTGGCGGCGAAATAAAGCTGGACGTGAATGAGATCGATTTACGCCAGATGAAAGCGAGCTTTGTGGCGCAGTCATGGAGATTAACCGCTCGGAGGAAGAAAAGAAAAAAAAAAAAAACACATCCCCATAAAAGGCTGCAATTATTCAGCACGGGTTCAGAGGTCGCCGCTCTGCCGTCGCTGTGCGTCTGAACATCACAGCGCTACCGCTCTCCCTTTCCTTACGCATCCACGCGTCTCACAACGAGCTCCTTCGGACGGCCCGCGTGACGCCATTTCCTGCCCGGAAGAGCGGTGGCATTGTAACATCACGCCTCAGAGCCTTACGAGGCTGCACTTAGCTTTCTACGACTCTCTTTTGTTGTGTCCGTTATCCCAAAAAGCCTGGATCCGGCGTTCCAAGAAGACGCCACGCGAATTCCCCCGCATGCTGCCGGAGCGTCTATCTGTGCAGGAGCGTTAGAAAGGCGGCGAGGTTTCATAAACGCTTCATATCCATCCACACCTGAACAAACGCAGCTCTCGCAGACTCGGCACTGGTGTGATGGACGTAACCAGCACAGCGAGCGCAAATAGTGCGGGTTTTTATTTATTTGTTTTGTTCCGAGTGTGAGCCTTCGCCCCTCACGAGACCGTAACACACTCGAACACACACACACTGTACAATACAATAGTAACAGCTCTGTTACACACTCATGAGCTCGACCTTTTCATCTGGGTCTTCGAGGCTTCGTACCAACTTCGTTCTCAGGTTAGCGAAGCAGACTAGCCTCGCGCACTCACCAGAGGAAGCCATGTCCTTCCAAGCTTTATTTTAACTTCTGACGTACACATTTAAGCGGCCACCCTTAACATGACACGATGAGACGAAAGCACGATTATAAGATTTTCCCTTTGTGCCTCAAACAGTAAATGGACTCTAATTACAGGTAGGAAGAAGTATTAAAGTATTAAATCTATTTTCCATCTCGAGCCCACATCCGTGCAGCACGACGGGCAGCGCGTCACAAGGCACGTGAGGGGGAACCTGCCGTTTCGGAGCATCTTCTATGAAGCAGGAGATGGAGCTGAATAGCTTCCATCTGGACGTTCTCCAAACACACGGTGCCGCCCGGAACTCGTTTCAACGCCGAACAGGCGGCAATCGAGTGAGAAACTGCCGTCTATTGTTTCAGCGAGTAAGCTACGGCACAGGATAACGGCGCACGGGCGATAAGCGGCCGGCTGATGTTATTGGAACGTGAAGGAAGAAGGTGAGGAGCAGACTGCGGGCCGAGACGGAAACAGAATCCGCCTGGGAATCGCTCGCGATTTCTCTCCATCAAGACCACTGACGATTCTGCCCACACACAGCCTCCGACCATCACAGGAATCCACACAGCTCCGACCACACTGTAAAAAAAATTCACGGCGTAAAGCCGTGTATGTAGCACAAACAAGTGATCGATGCCTGCGGCGGTATTCGAGGCTGGATATTCGGACGAGCGAGGCCTGAAAAAGTTTCCATACCAGCACATGTGTTTGGGAATAACGATTAAATCGAAGGAAGGAGGGGGGGGAAACACTCTGGTGCAAATCTCTAGTGGATGGGAGTTTCAATTCCATGAAGGAGTTGTGGAAATATATAAACGAAGGCCGTTGGTGAGCAAAATAAAATCCAAAAAAAGCGAGCTCATGCGGCCGAAGAGAGAAGAGTAAGTTATCGGTACGTACCACTACGCCTGTTCTGCGTCAGGACGCAAAATTTAAAAAAAAATAAATAAATCACGGAAAGCTGTTATAAATCTACACAATATCGCAGGCTCCGCCTCACACGAGGCAGTTCTCACACAAGGGGACATTTCAGGGGACAAGTCCAGAGGGAGCATCCGGTGCTCGGTGGACACAAAGACGCCAAACACAGAAAGGCCCCCTGTTCATGCATTCATACAAGGCCTACAGCGCAACAGGAAGGAATCTGAGCACTGGAGCACACACACACACACACACCACTAATGCCATCACGTCACGGTCCCACGTTCAGCACCAAGAAGCGATTCGTTTCCTTTTGTGCCTCGAATTTGTCCGCAGGTAGACATTCGACACCCGCGCTCCAGCTGAGCGGTTCACACGCTAACGGCTAAAGAGCCGAAGGTCGCGCGTGAGAACAGGTTTCTCAAACACTGCAGAGAATAGAGAAAAGCCACAGCGTGAGACGCTCCAGAGAAGTCGGCGGTACAGACGGAGGGACGCTCCACGCACAACAGCACGACCCGAAGCTTCAGTTTCCTCCACCGATCCTACACGAGATATATTCTCACAGCACTGTTGAATTCTCGATCCTGATCGGTCAGAAGTTGCTCAGACACATATTACAAATCTACCATACATCACGGTCGCGCGCTCGTTCCGACACGTCATCGTTTCCATAGTAACAATTTACACACGGACTTTATTTACAGTATCGTCGACCTAAGCGTAAAAATTTTTTAAAAACGTGTCTAAGTGTAGAAATTGCGATTTTTTTTTTGATAAGGATGTTCTAGAAGGTGTTTGTTTAAAAATTTTTTTTTAAAAACAAATTTAAATGAAAAGGAATCTCAAGTGTCAGCACTTTGTAACAGCACAGTTTTCCGACATGGGAAAGCCTTCAGGACGGATGAGTTGACACTTCCTGGTTTCTCTGTAACATGACACGAATGTTTTTTTTTTTATTTTTTGTATTAACTTCGAGAGAGAGAGAGAGAGAGAGAAAACCCGGCGGGTCACGGATGTTCCACATCAACGTAACTATAAATGGATAAAAACGTATGATGCGTCACTCTTTAATGCATAAAAAAAAAAAGGAATACGAAAAACAACTCTGCGCCATCACACCACCCTAGCGCTGTTGTTTTTCTTCTATAACTGCACACCCCCGAGTGTTTAATTCCGTAATTCTGGCTGTTATACCGACGTTACGTCTGCAACATCAATAGTAAATATACTGTATGACCACCCACAAAGTTTTCCATTGCACCATTAATAACGGGCCATTTCCCAAAACAAAATAAGACGGTAAATTGAAGCTCGCGGTAACTTACAAGAAACCCGCTTCAGCTTCCCAACAGGATGAGGTGAGGTTCAGAGCAGAGGAGGTTCACGGGTGATTAACGGGAGGGTAAATGAGAGCGTTCTCGCTCGACTTGGAAGCAGTTCAAATATGTGTTTGGCAGGTGGTTTCATATCTGGGCAACAAATCTCAGCGAGAAGGCACGAGGCTTCAATTTACCGGAGGCAGCACTCCATCGAAGTCACGACGTCTATGGATCAATCTCAAACACTCGGAAGCCTGCGAAGCTGCTAATATGGCTTTCTTCTCAGCTTATAAAGCAGCCATGATGGGCCAAGTCCTGGCTAAGCGGTGCAACAAGCCATGCAGTTTCTGCGAGGGAGTTTACCTGAACTAATCATTAAGCTAATATGTAGGCGTGAGAGGAATGAATCGAACTTCATTCGCAGATTTGGTCCTAATGTACGTTTCAAACTGCAAATTCTTAACACGTGCGGAGGAAGAATCACAGAGGACACGACGCTAAAGCGTGCCGAGACAAGTCCGAGCGTGGACGTAAACACACACGGATTGACTTAAGCTTTCATAAATACAGTCTTTAATCTAAATAGGGCCTAGAGGCGAAAAAGCTGACTCTAGTCTGCTATTAAGAGTCAACACGGTTTTATTAAAATTCCAAACAGCCAAGTGTTTGAGTAAACGGTCAAAGAGCATTTGGTAATAGTTTATTTGGATGATGTTGAGTAGACAATCACCTCATCCCCATACCCCTCATAAATTCAACTTCAGCTCATGCGTACTCTATTGGTGATGAGAATATTGGTTTCAATACTTGCCATGAATATCCTCTTTCACTATTTGGCCATTAGGTTGTTGGACACCTGACCATCACACCCATATGTGGTTCCTTCCCAAACTGGTGCCACAAAATTGTAAGCACACAACCGTGTAGAATGTCTTTATAGGCTGTGGCATTACGGCTTCCCTTCACTGGAACGAAGAAGCCCAGACCTGTTCCGGGATGAAGGTGCTCCCGTGTACAAAGCGAGCTCCATGAAGACAAGGTTCGGCAAGGTTGGCGTGGAAGAACTCGAGTGTCCTGCACAGATCCCCGACCTCAAAACACACTGAACACACTACAGACAATATAGAGATACCAATCAGGCTATTTGGACTGGGGAGAAAATCAGAGTATCCGGAGGTAACCCCGGAGCCACGTGGCGAACATGCAAACTCGGGAATCCGACCCCCAACCCCGGAGGTGCTAGGCAAACGTGCTAACTACGAAGCCGCCGTGCCACTCTGCTGACACGAGTCTTCCCGTTAATTACGTATCATTTGTACTCTAGCTTGCATCCACGATGATCACCTTCCTGTTTATTGGGTATTACGTCCCAGCATAGCTTATTGGTTCCAGGGATCTTGATTAATAAAACACTGGCTACATGACTTCTGTAAATGGTTCAGCCATTTCTCGCCTGCTGGACCTGGAAGCATTCGCAGATCTATGGGAAGTGTCATCTCATTAGTTATAAGCAACAGAAACATCTCGCAGCCAGAGCACATATCACATCTACCTGCTGCCTGGTTTCCACACGATGCAGATGAAACACTAGAGACCCTGAGGTGGGTGTGTTGCTCTTCTGCGAACAGCGCAGCCTTAACACCCGAACAGAATTCAGAGAATCGAGACCCCACCCCGACACTTCCTGTCTGAGGAAGAACTCTGCAACCTGTCGCAGGAAATTGGAAGCTGACGTTGGCTCCTTTTCTGTTCCATCACTGCTCCGAGGCTCCGTTTTCCATCTGCCTCGAGACGCACCGACTTCCTGTTTGGGATTTTGATTTTGTTGCTCGGTTTTCTCATTCGGATTTAAAACCTGCGCTCCTCAGGGACCTACACGGGTCAACTGAGGTTCTCGGAACTCTCCGTTGAAGAGCTCAAAAGCCGACCCGTTGCGCATGCGTTACGGCGAGTCCTCGCTGAACAGAGATACCCATCGTTCCTTTGAAAGCCACCTACATATCGTTTGACATGACCGGGGGGAAAAAAAAAAAAAAAGAGAAATACTTCGTTGACATAACTCCTGAATATCTGTTGAAGGAGTCTTTTAGCTAGATCAGGAAGCGAGGACAGACGGACTGCTGAGGCCATTTTGGTGCTCTCCTGACGCCAGGTGCAAACTGTCATCACCAGAACACGAGGCTTCTGGTAATGAGCTTCTTGCAGCCAGACGCATTCATCACATCTGAGAGGCTTTAATGATGGAGACTGTGGGCTGCTGGCTTGCGTTAAGAGAGACCAAACGTCGTCTGTCATGCATCACAGGACTCGGGGGTGTGTGGTGAGGACAGGCAGGCATCCGTCTTTCCATTAAAACTACCAACAAGGGCAAAGCAGGACCTCGTAATTTTGATATTCAGGACCTCCGTGTGAAAACCGTGACGGTTAACTCGCTGATAACTTTTTCAAAATACCATATAACATCCTATACCACCTATTACTGTTTACCAGCCGCTCATTTGGGTAAGTCCCATATTTCCGGGTCAGGAAGGGATGATGAAGTGTGTGGTATTTATTAGCACTTCCTTAAAAAAATGTATCCTCGAACATCTGTTGGTGTAAACAGGTTACGTTTCTACCTCTGATGCCACTACAGGGTAAGCCTGTCGATATTTTGAATTGCCAGGGGTGGACAAACGGGTAGCTTGGAACAATCAGACTTTGTGAACAAATAGGTTCAACAACAGGAAAGAGGAGGGACTGGATGGAGCGTTCATCAACTGAAGGGTACGGTACATTCTGGCACTGAGGACGAGCCCAAGCAGTGCAGCCTGGAGATTGCTGACGACGGTACCGCTTGAAGTACCATGGAAATGGTTTTGGACCTCAATTCAACATGGACATCGGTCACTGGGACTACGGTTGCTGCGATGGCCTCGGGACTGCGATTACCACATGCAGTTCTGCACTCGGGTCTCCTTTAGTGAACAGTGGACTAGTTCAACAAACAGACTTCATATTAAACCATAACGAACTTTCTTTTACTCTCACACTATCCGTCGTTCCCCAGATGAGGACGGGTTCCCTTCTGAGTCCGGTTCCTCTCAAGGTTTCTTCCTCGTATCATCTCGGGGAGTTTTTCCCTCGCCACCGTCACCACCGGCTCGCTCGATAGGCATAAATCCACTCACTTATGGAGACAACGTCCATTGTTAACTGCGCTATACAAATCGAATCGAATCGAGCGAAGAATCTCCTACGGTTCCTTTAAGTGATGTTAAAAGTGCTTCACAATGGTGCGATGCATCCTGCTGCTGTAACTATAGTACGAGCGATTCATCTCAAACCACTCTACCCGCCTCACTTCACGCACATCGGCAGACGTGACGGGTACAGACGACCGTGGTTTGTGGAAACCCCGAGAAAGATTTCACCGCAAAGCCGTCACGCGAAACAGGTCTCGTCACGGCTAAACGTTGAGAGAAAATAAAGGCGCTCGAATGACTCGTAAAGCCGCGACCGAAAGCCGGAATGCTCCTTCGCTGAGCTACCTAACTAGTCCGCCATACGTTATTGTGTTACCGTTTTCTCGCTGTTAATTAGGTTTCCAGGCAACCAAAACACAGGGCTGGAGCTCGACTGTGGGCTTAGTTAACAAAGCCCGAAATGTTACAAGTTATATCTTTAACTTGCAGAGCATTCTGCACAAAACGCTCGAAAATGAAGGCACGGTCGAGGTCGAGGTCCAGCCTCTAACAGCTGTTAAAAGATCCTATAGTCAGGAGGAGTGTGAGAAGAGAAATCCAATCCGGAAGACAAGAGCAGTGCAGCAGATACTGAGAGACTAATTAGAGATGTGTGTCGAGCTGAACAGGACACGCATCTGAAATAAAATTCCACTCGGGTGAATCATCGTGAAGCGATGCACATGCAGCGAGCATCTGGAGAGGGTTCGTGATTACACCGATCTCGTGACTCTGCGTAAAGCCAGGAGAGGAGAAAAACGGCAGGCCAGGTGCTTGTGCGGTTTTCTAGGCTCTCGTCTTTCGTTTTTCTCCGAGTGTTCAGGAAGTGCAGAAATCGCCGATGAAGCCATATCCTGCTATTGTTAGCGCGGTGTACAAAAGGGGACAGGAGACGGAGAGACCTACCGAGAGGGAAGTCACGGTGCTATTGTGCTGCACTTTGTACAAACAAACAGGGGGGGAAAATAAATAAATAAATAAAATAAACGAGTCCAAAGAGCGTTCGGAGGAGGCAGAGGTGTGGATCAACTGGGAAAAGGTTTCCAAACGGGAGTTCTTGGAAGATGGTCGGATAAACGTGCGGACGAGATCACGGGTTCCTGACGGGAGAGGCTGTGTGTGTGTGTGTGTGGTCACAGGATTTCCCTCTGCTGTTCCATAAAATGGTCTCATAGGGGCCATTATCTCACACACACACACCAGTCTTGAAGGCTCCAACACACACAGGCACAGATGCACACACACACACACACACACACACGCACACACACACGCACACACACACGCACACACACACGCACACACACACGCACACACACACCTGCAGCTCAACAGCCCGACATTCCTATATAATGTATAACAAATGAATTATATGGAATGTGTGTGTGTGTGTGTGTGTGTGTGTGTGTGTGCGCGCGCGTGTGTGTATGTTTTGGAGCCTTAGTGACTAGCACATGCAGCGTCAGGAAAAAAAAAAAAGGCCATGTAATCATTCATCTTGCTATTTACACAAATGCACAGTCGAGTGCAAAAGTTTGCACCCCCCACCCCACCCCACAGGTTCTGAATGGGGGAAAATGAAACTGTAGATTTATATTTTACAATTTTATATATAAATAATAATAATAATAATAATAATAATAATAATAATAATAATAATTCAAGAAGTTAAACATGAAATGTGGACGCAGGTGTGCAGGAAAACAACAAAACAAAAATGAACACCAAAAATGAAACAAATCAAGGACGGCGCCTTTAAAGACGGGACCTGGTGTGTGAAGCATCAACAACAACAAAAAAGAAGCGGTGACGTAATCTTCATATTTATACAGAAACAGTGCTGAGTGCAAAACTTTGCACCCCCCATGGTTTCTGAATGTATACGTAAATAAATTGATCTGTATTTTACAAATGACCTTTAAATAATAATAATAATAATAATAATAATAATAATACAAAATAATAATAAAAGTCTTGCACAGCAAAACCGACTACGAAGTGTAAATGTAAACAAATGACTTACCACAGCACTGTGAATTCCTGCATCTGATTGGTTTACGAAAGCCCTACGATAGCCGCTATAACATAAGTGATGAGCGGAACTAACTTGCCTCACAGATGTTCCCCAACATTAAATGTAACTATTTATGGATAAAAAGAAAATCCCTGTCAAGGTATAAGAGAAGTAAAATATTTCTTGGCATTCACGTACAATAAAATAAACAACCTTGGGATCGTTTATGTCAACGATGTCATGTTGGAACGATTTCAGCTTCTTTTGTCTTCTTTCGATTTTTGCCGTAAGGGTATACAAACTTTCGCACTCCGCTGTACAATAAATCCAAATAAAAACGAAGCCAGACAAAAGAGCGACGATTAAAATAAAAACAAATCGGGTTTATCCAGAGAGCCACCTGAAGAGGAAACTACCTCCAGGTGGTAATAAAATTCTCATCACTGGAATGAATAGGAGTCTGTGCTGCTGTTTCCCCTCAGAGTCTACCAGCTGCAAACATCTGCCAGTGTTTCCTTACATACACACTCCAAACACACACACGCCAACCCAAGCAGCGCCTTACCGACTGGTCTTTCCTCCCGACCACAGAGAACCACATGCTGCTAACTCCGCTCGGGTCGTGAGAAGAAGCTGAGCGCGACACACAGCTGCTCCAAGAGCACCACGTTCCCAGGTGAAGCTGGATATGATCCGAGGAAGCCTCCGAGTCAGCCTGCCTCTACATGCTAGTCAGAAACCAGTTCACAGACGAGCAAATCCGCGGATTGTCCCGGAGCGCAAGAATCCCTCGAGTCTGAGTGAACTTTCTGTACTGCTCCACACACACACACACACACACCGGGACAAACCTATCATTACTCTGCTCCACCTCTCCTCTCCTCTCCCTCCCCTGTTTCCTCCCTCCCGTCAGTCCGTCCTCCACCTCACTCCCTCTCGCTTTCAAAATAGAAGAGTTATAAAAACAGTTCAGGCTAGCCTCCAACCTCTTGCTTGCTTTTTTTTTTTTGGGGGGGACTAGGGTTCTCGCATGGCCTCCAAATCCCCTCCACAGGAGCGGCGTTTTTTTTTTTTTTTTTTTTTTTTTGATCTGAAGCAGCCTAGACACAGCTGTGTGCGTCAAACCGTGTTAAACCAAACCGTCACCGCTGCTACAACCGCATCCGAAACAAACCGGACCGAGCGGTAAACATTTTACACCACCGGCCGGTACGGCGGACGCTCCACGTCCAAACAAACAAACCAAAAAAAACATCGTTTGATCGTTTATAAAGTGTCGTTTTCCGTTAGGAGACTGTTACTTAACATTCATGGAAGGAGTCTCCAGTGTCAGAGGTGAAGCTGTGACTAGAGGAGTTGTTAGAAAGCGACAGGAACTAACCATGTATCGAGGACGTCCCACAACATTCAACGTACAGCACGCCAACCTGTCGCTGATTATTATTATTATTATTATTATTATTATTATTAAGCGCCCACGTGTTTTATTCCGCACATAAGACGTCACAGCGTATAGTACACCTCTGTCGATATCTCTAATCCGATTGGTCGGAAGGCGTCCGTTAATTTCGTGTAATAATTAATCGCAGGTATATATTAACACGCCCGTTCCGAGCGGTCTCATCTGACCGTTTCTATAGTAACGGCTCTCTCATAGAGACTTGCCTGGCAGTCGTGTCACGTCGGGTAACGCGGTCTTACAGTACGAACAACAACATGATGCGCTGTTTAACCTAACCTTTATGCAAAGTAATTAAATAAATAAAAAGTCATATTTTGATAAGGGGGAAGTCTGTTTAACGTTTACGGAAGGAAACTATAAAGCAGTTTTCGGTCACGTCATCGAGCAGGACCTCGTAACAACCTCCGCAGCATTAAACCTGAGTATAAACTGTTTCAAGACGAGGCGCTGGGTGTTCATGGGCATGTTTCTGCGGTGTATACGGAATAACAGAAACCGGCGCGTGCGGTTATATGGAAATAATCCGCTCCCGGGTGATCACGGGCGTCAGAGCCGCAGCACACCGCCCCGTCGTCGCCGATCGTTCCGGTTTATTCCGAACCGCTCGGTTTCCGCAAACCGATGCAAATGACGCTCATGCAAAGTGTCGCCTGTCCTCCGGGGGAAACGTGCGTGTCTGTGTGTGCGTTTTACTGACGTTTCAGTGCTCTGCCGTCTTTAAAACAACTCCGAAAGGCCGCGTTCGTTACAAACGTAACTTTCGGAGCGGCTTTGATCTCGGCCGGCGTCTCGTACTCCGACTCGTAAAGCTTTCGGCACCGGCACCAGACATTTTCACCTCGTAAAGACGAACACGCCGAGAGCCGTAAAGCAGGAGCCGAGAGTAGACTAAACACATGATGACGCACGCACACACACACACACACACACTTGTGCTTGGTTTAAGTGGAACAACCGCACACCGGAGCTCCGCCCCAACACCAGAGAAGAGGAACCACTCCTCCACCTCTGACTGACACGATACTTTCTAATGTTTGTTGTCCAAACACTCGCTGATATTTGGTATTTGATATGGGTGCTGCTGCTGAGAGCATGGAAACTCCTGTTTAAAGGAACACTCCAGTGCTTATTTATTTATTTATCAAATCTGTAGCGTATATACAAACACACACACACACACACGATTCCCACACAATTAGCTCAACCTCTTTATTCCAGACTTTACAATGGAGGTCTCTGGGCAGCTTTCCTGTTCAATTCTGTAACTAGATGTTAATGTGATACAGGGTTCTGTCACGGTCACGTTTTTTTTTTATTTTTTTTTTTATATAACATATTCCACCATTTTTGAGAAGTTCAACAGCTTTGGATCAACATTTTGAGACAGAATCCAACGGCTATTCCTGACACGTGCGTTATGAATAAGCATAAATTACAGAACAGAACAGAAACGTTTTTTTTTTTTACGAATCGTCAACGTGAATTGAAAGCAATTTACGCGTAATGTTTCCCACAGCCGCTCGGCTACACCGTGTAATCACTACAGTGCCAGGATGATGAGACGTTTCCTTACCTTGGCAGCGACGATGCTGAGGCCCATGCCATTGTGCTTCTTCAACGTCACCGTCACGACTTCAGGTTCCTTCCTCATTGGCTATGAAGAGAGCAAAGAGCAAAGAGTTAGAGCTGAAAAGGACCGGAGCAGGACGTGAGCTGTCCTGGGTCTCAGGAGCCGTCTCGTTGCTGGTTCTGCACCAGACTGGCTGAGCTGAGGAAGAGGAGGAGGAGGAGGAGGAGGAGAAGGAGGCAGGGCGGGGTGCAGAGCGGCGGTCGTTCCTCAGAGCGAGGCCCGACCACAAGGAGAAACAGCGGCTGCTGGAGCAGAGTCAAGAATGAAAGCCACATGCGTCAGCGCCATAGAGCGAGCGCCAAACTCGCTTCCATATGGGCCAGAGAGAGAGACAGCGAGAGAGAGAGACAGCGAGAGAGAGAGAGACAGCGAGAGAGAGACAGCGAGAGAGAGAGAGACAGCGAGAGAGAGAGAGACAGCGAGAGAGAGACAGCGAGAGAGAGACAGCGAGAGAGACAGCGAGAGAGAGAGAGAGAGACAGCGAGAGCGAGAGAGAGAGAGTGTGTGTGCCCAGCCACTCCCTCTGAGAACCTCAGCAGATACACCGGTTCTGAGGTTCTTGTTTGTTGGGTCTAAAGTCTGATGTAAACACACCGCTTGCAAACAGAGGAGCAGCGAAGTGAAGTGAAAGTCTCCGGATGCTTCCGGGACACGGACTGCGTTCACACACGCTAATAACCCGGATCCCCGGCTCCCGAAAGCTTCTTACGATTTACTGGTAGAGTGTGTATAATAGAACGCTCGCTCTAAAGTTCAACTGTGATCTTTCTGCTGTGATGCTTTTGAGAAACCTGACTCGAGGGTCGAAACCAAAATCACTCGAGAATCTCGAACACCACAAGCTCATGCGGCACACGCAACTGGTACATTCAGGGACAAAAGACATCCGCGGCTGTAACGACGCTAACGCCGGCCTGAGGCAGTTCGGCCTTTACTGTACGGAACCTGTTCTTAGCAAGGCGAGAGGACTTTCTTTAAGCAGTAATGATGGTGACTGGTGAGATAGAGAGTCTCAGAGGTGAGTACGGTTCATCTGCATTTACAGAAGGAGAATCCAGTGTGAATGCAGTCATTTTAAAACGTCTTCAGGACGAAAGGGATGTGATTCGCGTTGTGGTTTCTCGGTAAAATGACACGCTGCGTGTCAGACAACAGAAATTAAAAGAAGAGACGATTGTGAGTGAATGTCTGTTTATACGCCGTAACCGACTGTTTACACGCCGCAAATGTCCGTTTATACGCCGCGTAACCGTCCGTTTATACGCCGCGTAACCGTCCGTTTATACGCCGCGTAACCGTCCGTTTATACGCCGCGTAACCGTCCGTTTATACGCCGCGTAACCGTCCGTTTATACGCCGCGTAACCGTCCGTTTATACGCCGCGTAACCGTCCGTTTATACGCCGCGTAACCGTCCGTTTATACGCCGCGTAACCGTCCGTTTATATGCCGCAAATGTCTGTTTATACGCCGCGTAACCGTCCGTCTATACGCCGCGTAACCGTCCGTCTATACGCCGCGTAACCGTCCGTCTATACGCCGCGTAACCGTCCGTCTATACGCCGCGTAACCGTCCGTCTATACGCCGCGTAACCGTCCGTCTATACGCCGCGTAACCGTCCGTCTATACGCCGCGTAACCGTCCGTCTATACGCCGTGTAACCGTCCGTCTATACGCCGCGTAACCGTCCGTTTATACGCCGCGTAACCGTCCGTTTATATGCCGCAAATGTCTGTTTATACACCGCGTAACCGTCCGTTTATACGCCGCGTAACCGTCCGTTTATACGCCGCCTAACCGTCCGTCTATACGCCCCGTAACCGTCCGTTTATACGCCGCCTAACCGTCCGTCTATACGCCCCGTAACCGTCCGTTTATACGCCGTGTAACCGTCCGTCTATACGCCGCGTAACCGTCCGTTTATACGCCGCGTAACCGTCCGTCTATACGCCGCAAACAGCAAACGTCTGTTTGTTTATAAGCCATTACCAACTGTTTATATGCTGTAACCGACTGTTTATACGCCGCAACCGGCAAACGTCTGTTTATACGCCACAAGCGACTGTTTACACGCTGCAAGTGACTGTTTATACACCATAAACGACTATATACACCATAAAACGACTATATACACCGTAAAGGATTATATATGCCGCAAGCGACTGTTTATACACCGTAAAGGATTATATACATCGTAAAGGATTATATACGCCGCAAGCGACTGTTTATACACCGTAAAGGATTATATACATCGTAAAGGATTATATACGCCGCAAGCGACTGTTTATACACCGTAAAGGACTATATACACCGTAAAGGACTATATACGCTGCAAGTGACTGTTTATACACCATAAACGACTATATACACCATAAAACGACTATATACACCGTAAAGGATTATATATGCCGCAAGCGACTGTTTATACACCGTAAAGGATTATATACATCGTAAAGGATTATATACGCCGCAAGTGACTGTTTATACACCATAAACGACTATATACACCATAAAACGACTATATACACCGTAAAGGATTATATATGCCGCAAGCGACTGTTTATACACCGTAAAGGATTATATACATCGTAAAGGATTATATACGCCGCAAGCGACTGTTTATACACCGTAAAGGATTATATACATCGTAAAGGATTATATACGCCGCAAGCGACTGTTTATACACCGTAAAGGACTATATACACCGTAAAGGATTATATATGCTGCAAGCGACTGTTTATACACCGTAAAGGATTATATACGCCGCAAGCGACTGTTTATACACCGTAAAGGACTATATACACCGTAAAGGACCATATACGCTGCAAGCGACTGTTTATACACCGTAAAGGATTATATACACCGTAAACGACTTTTTATACACCGTAATATATACTGAATATATATATTGAAAAGCGTGTATATTCATGGCATGAGGGTTGAGAGAGTACAGGAGTACAAATATCTTGGAACTATTTTTGATTATTAAGGCGACTATTATAGGCGATTATTAAGAAGTCTCATCATATTCTGAGTACGCATTTTGAGTGAACTTGCTCGATGAATCTTAAAATCCGTGCACAGCTTCCGCACAGCGTGTGCAGGAAGAGGGGGAAGCCCTACGTGAAAAGTCCCCGTGGGCGCTGCTGCAGTTTTACACAGCACCGGAGAGCGGCGAGTCTCACCGCGGCACGAATGAGATCGTTAAGCAGTCGTCTGAGACGTGGGGAGTGGGGCTGTCTGGCGCGTGGCCAGGCCGTGTTAATCAGAGGCTGGATGGCGCTGAAAGCTGGCTCCTTCTGGAGCGTGGTCTGGAGACGATGAGGCCCGGCCCTCGGTGTTTGGGCACGGCGCATGCAAACCGCGGCAGGAAAAAACAGAGCAATTACAGGGGAAGCGGTGCAACTCGGGGGGCTTTCGTGCGATTAGGGTGAGCAGAAAGCTATCATTTACCGTGCTCTGGTCACTAATTAGGCGCAGCAGCGGGAGCGGCGTTGACTGTAATCTAACACACCGAGGTAGGTCTGTGGTGCATCCACGACACGAGGCGAGTCGGATTACCTGTATCCTTCTGTGCAAGCGCAGTTGTGGTCGTGTTTTCGAAAATCCGACCCGGCTATCTAATCTAACGTGTGTGTGTGTGTGTGTGGCGAAGATGGAGAAGACTTGCGGTACAGAACTAAGCCTTCTGAGCACTTCACATATCAGTTAGTTAAAAGCACATCACGTTACTATCAGTGTGTGATCCGGGTCATGTGACCTACCAGGTCAGAGTTCTCCGCTGAGAAGTGGCTGTCGCAGTCGGCGCCTTCAAAGTAGACGGTCCAGGTTCCTGGAGAGCGAGGATGAGGAGTCAGACGGCAGAAACCTGGAAAAGCAAGTCGGCACACACCCTTAATACACAACCAAATCCTGGAGATCCTGCTCTCACACACACACACACACTCTCGATAACGCTGCTCCTTCGCTTATCTGTGTTTGTTATTGATCTGAGACAAACAGTCCTTTCTGCGAGGATCTAACCAACCACATTCCACTGGTAACACATCAGCGTTAGATAAACGAGTTCAACCCGCTTCCCAGACGGAGAATCAGAAATGACCTCTCTGACACAGTGGGTCCAGGAACTCCTGGAAGCCGTTGGGAATGTTGCGGACCACGTCGCAGGAGTAACCGTCCTCCGGCAGCAGGAAGGGAAGCTGTAGGTCGGGATCCTCCTCCAGCTGTACCTCCCGGCCGTCGCTGCGAGCCAGCTCGTCCGCCGTGTTCTCCGCCACGGCCACCACGTGATCGATCAGCTCCTGCAGACAACGGCACGACAAAGTCTCCAGTT
>NC_030440.2:16273288-16298288 GCF_001660625.3 Ictalurus punctatus | reverse complement strand
AAATCGCGCGTTTTTAACGTCACTTGGCTGAGCAAACTTTATCAGGGTGGGCACCAAAGTGGGAGGGGTCAGTGATGCAACAACTTTATGCAAATGAGAAGCAAACTGAGAGGCGGTGAAGTGCGACTAATCCTGACTCCGGTCCTGAAATGCATTTGATATCAAATCGCAAGTTTTTTTGTTTTTTAAGGAATCTGACAGTGATGGAGTAAACCCGTGTGGTTTTTCTGCGACACTCACTTGAAGGCCATCTGGACGAGGTGCGCGAGGACGTCCTGTGCGTCCAGCGTGACGCGGCTCAGGTCTTTGTCCTGCTTGATGAAGTTGAGCAGCTCCGAGGCGTTGGCCATCCAGAAGGCCAGAGCGCCAGCGATATTTTTCTGCTTCTGTAAGAGAGATGGAGTGTTATCCACAGCTCGGGGACAAACTCACGAGGGCCAGGAGAGGGGTTCTCACAGCCACAAGAAGCAGTAGCAGTCCCAGGACAGACTCGAGCCCCTGTCTGACCCACCCTCGCTCCACCACAACCAGACACCGCGGGCCGAGTGGAGCGCAGACCTGTGACTAACTCATGACGTTCCCGCTGTGGTCACTGCGCGCCATAAGGCGACAATACAGCAGGGAACGGTTTAGTTTTAGTCTTTTCCCACTGCACAAAGTACCAGAACCTTTGGCTCCAGAAGACTTTAACTGCTTTTTCCTTCAGCCATGTATCCGGTATCAAAAGGCGATGTTTCCTGTTTAACGGGAAATAAATGGTACGCAACAGTCAGAAAATAAGACAAGAGCACCACCTACTGTAGAAGCCCCATAACATCAACAGTTAATATTATGAACTTCATCTATAATAGCTCGCTGCTGTGTCTGAAGTTTCTTTTTTCGATAAAAAAAAAGTAGAGCAGCAAATTTAAAAAAAACAAAACTTTTAACTGATCAATCTTTTAATAAAGTTAAACGTGTCAATGTTTTCCAAGGCCAAACCGAACTCTAAATTTCCACCGGATTTACAAGATTTTCGCCGATTTACCTCGTACTCACGTGCGCATGCCGATAAACATCAAAAACACGTGAATTACAGCGCGTGCTCATGGCGTAGCTGATTTACGTTAAGCCACGCCCACAAAAGTAGAGCCGAAAACGACGACTAAACTGTGAAAGAGCTGCAAGTCTTCCAGTAATGCAACTCAGCCACTGCAGCGTGCCAGCTACCATAGACACACACTAACCCTGCGTCCCAACTGGGGAAAAACAAACTCCTCGGGGTAACTCCTCCTCCTTGTATAGGGTGCCATTACTTTAGTCCTGAACAAACTTGGCTTATTTTATGGCGTTGTTTTGGATTGCTTTTATTCAAGTCATTCATATGAAATGACTGCAAAACTTTCACAAAACTAAATAAATAATATTAAAAAAAAAAAGACATGGAAGGTTATTTTATTTATTTATTGATTTATTGATTTTATTTTGTCATTGACCCGATAACGTCCTTAAGATATTATTTTCGTTTTGTCGTAGTTACGACAATCGGCTGCGTATTTTTTTTCCAGCTACTCGACGCTTCTTCCTCAAACAGCATCGCTTCACCATAATGACGCAGCAGCTTTAACCGTTGTCACGGTAACCGTCGTTTCTGAAGTTTGTGGAAAATAGAAAAAACCTAGAATCTTAAGTACTGGTTCCTGTGCAGCGGAGACAAGAAGGAAAAGAAGAAAAAAAAAAACACACTCAGAGAATGAGGCACTTGACAGAGCAGTGTCTGGTTGCTGTGGAGTTAAATGTCCCCAGTACACAGCGAAGGATACACACGGCCCAGACACACACACACACACACACACACACACACTTGCTGAACTGGAACCTTGTGTATACCACACACACACACTCTCGCAGACACACTTTTCCCTCTGACGGCGACGGCTGCCCCCCCTCCCTTTCTGGTTTCAGCCATAGAATGCATTCAGAAGAATGAGAACATTAACCACAGATATAAACAAAACATAATAAAATTATTAAAAGAAAACAAAAACGAAAGCAGCAGAACACGGGCTTGTCTCGCATCCACACTGAAGTGCAGGAAGCAGAAGGTGACATGGAGATGCCAGAATTAAATGCTGCCACAGTCAGAGATCAGAGTTTTAATTGGAGGTTTAGTATCACATGGTCCAGGTTGGAGCTGAATGAAGGGTTACGCTTGGGTTTAATATTATTATTGCTTTTTTGTTTGTTTGTTTGTTGTTGTTTTTTTAGTGTCCAGCTGCTGGAGGAGGGATTATTGGCAAAGTTTCCGTTATGGGAGGGGCAAAGGCATGTAAGACTAAGCCAAGCTAACTGAGGAGGGGGAGGGAGATGAGGAAAGAGACAGAAAGAGAGAGAGAGAGAGAGAGAGACAGACAGAGAGATAGACAGCTCTCCCTGGCAGTACAGTCTCCTACCTGGTCACCTTCAGGAATCTCCTGCAGAGAGAGGAGGAGTGGGAAGAGGGGAACAAACATCCGACAGGACAGAGAGAGAGACTGTCAACAACGGCTATGGCATGGACAGAGATATCACACACACACACACACACACACACAAAATGTACACAGTCCCTTCCTGACCTGACATTATACACATGTGAAGTGATGAGTCCTTTTTTTTTTTTTTTTTAACTCTTAGAATAGAATTTGAGTAAAGTCCTAAAGATTTATTTTTAAGGAAGGGTATAATAAAAGCGCCGCTAGGACAGTAACCCGTTTTTGCGTTTGTGCTAGCAAGCAACACAGCTCGATTCCATCAGTACTGACACCGATGGCTGATTTTCTCCCACTTTCAGCCTAATTACACCACAGCGCTGTTGAATTCACGATTCTGATTGTGTAATTGTAATCACACGACTAGTTTCAGCTGCAAGGCGAATCAGATGCTTATATTAACGCGCTCGTTCTCATACGTTATCGTTTCAATAGGAACAACCTATGGGGGGGGGGGGGGGGGGGGGGGGGGGGTTGTGTGTGGCTTGTGTGGCGGAGACTTTATGTAAATTTTTTACGGATTAAAAAATTGTTATTGTTGTGTTTTTTCAACAATTCTGTAAGATGTTTATGTACATTTATGGAAGGAGTCTCCAGTATCAGGGCTTTGTAACAGTCAGAGGTAAAGCTGCAATTTTCAGCTCCCGAGCTCACGGGTCAAGCTCCCGAGCTCAGGATTAAGCTCCCGAACTCATGGGTCAAGCTCCCGAGCTCACGGGTCAAGCTCCCGAGTTAACGAATCAAGCTCCCGAGTTAACGAATCAAGCTCCTCAGGTTACGAATCAAGCTCCCGAGTTAACGAATCAAGCTCCCGAGTTAACGAATCAAGCTCCTCAGGTTACGAATCAAGCTCCGAAGTTAACGAATCAAGCTCCCGAGTTAACGAATCAAGCTCCCGAGTTAACGAATCAAGCTCCTCAGGTTACGAATCAAGCTCCCGAGTTAACGAATCAAGCTCCTCAGGTTACGAATCAAGCTCCCGAGTTAACGAATCAAGCTCCTCAGGTTACGAATCAAGCTCCCGAGTTAACGAATCAAGCTCCCGAGTTAACGAATCAAGCTCCCGAGTTAACGAATCAAGCTCCCGAGTTAACGAATCAAGCTCCCGAGTTAACGAATCAAGCTCCCGAGTTAACGAATCAAGCTCCTCAGGTTACGAATCAAGCTCCCGAGTTAACGAATCAAGCTCCTCAGGTGACGAATCAAGCTCCCGAGTTAACGAATCAAGCTCCTCAGGTTACGAATCAAGCTCCCGAGTTAACGAATCAAGCTCCCGAGTTAACGAATCAAGCTCCCGAGTTAACGAATCAAGCTCCTCAGGTTACGAATCAAGCTCCCGAGTTAACGAATCAAGCTCCTCAGGTTACGAATCAAGCTCCCGAGTTAACGAATCAAGCTCCCGAGTTAACGAATCAAGCTCCCGAGTTAACGAATCAAGCTCCCGAGTTAACGAATCAAGCTCCCGAGTTAACGAATCAAGCTCCCGAGTTAACGACTCAAGCTCCTCTGGTTACGAATCAAGCTCTTGAGTTCACGCTTCTCAGTTTATGACTTGTAACATAGTACTGTGTGTAGCAGTTATTACTAAACATAAACACAGTCTAGGTTTATTATTATGGAGTCTTTTGCTGTTAGCCCAAATGATTAAAGGTTTAAACTCGCCATCCATTATTATCCATATTTCCCAGTTGCCAAGCAACAGAGCCCTCGGCTTTATCCATATAAACAGGGAATGTTTTTCTTAAGAAGCACAAATTGTATTCAAGCATATTACATTAGAAAAGCTATTCAGGCCACACCTACTGGACCCACGCCCACATGATTCAGGATGTAGTGGACTTCTATATTGTAGGAAATTAAAAAGGTCTGTTTATGAAGATTTAAAACTTTTAAATTCTTATTTTGGTCAGACGTACGGCACCTCACCGATGCCACGAGCATGCTCCTGGTGTGAGTGTGTGTACTCACTCACTCCACGCTCTGGCACAGGACCAGCTCAGACACACGGGAACCCGATTACTATTTTAACTCTCTTTACTTTTATTCTGTTTTACTTCTGCCACCCAGCAGGACAGGCCACCTACGACTCGGGCGGCTAAACGGCAGAGTAAATAAACCCGCGTCGGCTGTTTAACTCGTCTGGCGTGTGGTCGCAGGCTGTGTGAGTCACCGCTCCTGAACGGCGTAAAGTTGAAACAGACGGGAAGGGAAAACACGCAGACGAACACGGACACACACATAAACAAACACTGAGCAGCACCGTCACGTACGTAAGGGCCATGATTCGAGCTGTGATGTAGGCCATGCCTTAAACGCTACACCTACGACAACTACAGCAATCTATACATCAAAACCACTAGGGTCTACTCACGCTACGCACAAGGCTAATGCTGCTAACCGACGCTTAGACGAGTTCAGCATCATAACACACTCTCAAACAGACCCGTCAGTTAACGACAGGGAGGCGTGGCCTAATGTTTAAAGGGCGTATTGGATATGCAAAGTGAACCGTATTATTATATGCATACTCGTCGAGCAGGCTTATTGTGTCGAAAAGGAATTCCCGAGTGTGTGATAACGCTAAACTGCTAGCTTGCTAGCTACATTAGCCACGAATACATTTGTGGTAGTGTGTCAAGATTGTGTTATATTCGTCGATGGAGGAAACTGCATCGTGTTGAGGCTGGGAACTCACCTGGATCACTCCTTCCATCATGCTCACCATCTTGTTGACGATGGCGATGACTTTGTGCGTGCGCTCTGACGCGCTGATGTCGGGTCTGTAGTGGCTGGACAGCACGTAGCGGCAGGTCATGTACAGCACGTAGGTGGGGGACAGCTTAAAGTGCACCGTGGAGCTGTTGGTGTAGTTGATGATGGCCGACAGGAAAGCATCTTCAGCTGAGGAGGGGGAAAAGAATAAACGGGAGCATGATTTAAACAGGGATGTTCCTCGAAATCTAAACGGAGGCGTTAAGGTCGCTTTCACGCCTATTCATCCGTTTAATGAATCGGAATCATTCATTTGATTCTTTTGATTCGTTTGCTGTTTGGTTTGGTCTCAGACTGCATATAAAATAAATGAATCAAAAAGCAAAAAAAAAAGAATAAAAAATGCTGGCTGAGGTGTGTGTGTGCGTGTGTGTGTGTGCGCGTGTGTGTGTGTGTGTGTGTGTACACAGGTGTGGGCTGGAAATGTCTTCATAGAACTCTGATTCTTTAGTCAAAAAGTACAGGGACCATAAAAGATAAAAAGAAACCCGGTGTCGGTGCTACAGTTCTGCTCATAAGTTTACACATCCCTTGCAGATCTGCAAAATGTTAACGTACCGTATTTGAGCCCTTTCCAACAGCGGCTATATGACGTTGAGATCCGTCTTTTCACACTGAGGACGACGGAGGGACTCGTACACGACTATTACACGTTCACTGATGCTCGAGAAGGCAACACGATACATTAAGAGTGTGTTGGGGGGCGGTAAAAAAACCGGACAGGTCACGAAATGATATCGGCAGTGTTTTGCGTTCCGCTGACCGCTAAGGCGGGCGCACTGTACGAATGACGAGCTAGCCCGGTTTCTAAATCCAGCACGTATCGAAATCTCAGACTTTGGGTTTTGGACGTCTTTTGGAGAAGGCGGGAGAAAACGCGCGTCTTTTGCGACGTTACGTATGAGGTCTCATCTAATTGCGCTTTGAAAAGATTAGCGTTGAATTTATGAGCGCGGCGACAACGCGTCAAGTCCGAGCGCCGCGCTCCGCCCGAAGCTCCGCCCTTTCTGTACAGAAACCGTGGCTTCACCGGCGTAAAGCGCGGCCTTAGGGTGGAGTCCATCGTTTCGTATATATTCTAGATTTTTAAATAAACCTGAATAGTAAACGAGAAGATAATAAACTGGGAAACAGGTGTGTGGGTGGAGGTTCTGATCGTAGACTACAGCGCTCTGGCTCTGTAAAACCGACTCACACTTTGCATGGACATTTGCATCATCCACCAGGAGCTGCACCTCATACGTTCCCGTCAAGTCAGGATGTAAAACAGCCGACTGACACGCAATCACGCGGTCATGACGCGCTGCAACTAAACAGCACGTCCATTTAAAGCGAGCTGGAGGAGTGAAAAACCTTTCCGAAGGATGAAGGCGGGGAAACGGGAGCTCCGCCTCTTTCTTACGCCGCCTCTCAGTCGATGGAGCGTTCATGGAGGCACGTCATTACATTCATTATACACACAGCTTCTTGTTTATGAGCTCCTCTGCACCTTTACTACGATCGACGTCACTCTGTAGGTAGACACTGCGGAGCTGTACAAAAGTATTGGCCCCCCTCTACACTGTACCGCAAAGAAGAGAGCGCGTCACTGAGCAGATGTTATCCAGGTGGTGGTTTATTCACTGTGTGTGTGTGTGTGTGTGTGTGTGTGTGGGGTGCTAATGTGTGTGTATCAATGTTGTTAAGGTTTTAAACACCATCTTACTGCGCAATTTCATTTTCCACTTTATAATTGAATTACATTTTATTATTTGCTTTTCATTTTATTTTGTAAACAAAGATCCATTAATGAAGCACATCTGTTTTAATCAGGAAGCAGTGTGGCCACAATCCAGCTGCAGATAACAATCTTAACAGGCTTTGCAGGAGTTTTCAGAATTCAAAGTGAAAGTTAAAATGCCTCTTTAATACGCATCTGTCACCCGGAAATCTGAACTAGGGTGTAGTATTTATAAAGAACTAAGCAACTGTAATTCTTTTATAGAGGAAAGCTTACTGAGTTTAGAGGAGCCGCGGTTAATACCGCTCACGTATCGATGTGAGAATTGATTTTTCCCCTTCCTGCTTTAAAAAAAAACAACAAAAAAAAAAACGCCTGACTGCACGAGGCTGTGAAATGGGTCGAGCGGAAAAAGCTCTTTCTGGTCCGCTAGCACCGCGACGGAACGTTCGATACGGCACGCGTCTAACGGCGTGTCATAGAGAGACCTGGAAAGAAACACGTACAAAAAGGAAAAGGAAACAGCACGTGGAATTAGTGTTGGCGTGTTGAGAAGAGAAAAAGAGAGAGAGGGACAGAGAGAGAGGGACAGAGAGAGGGAGAGAGAGGGAGAGAGAGAGAGAGAGAGAGAGAGAGAGAGAGAGAGAGAGAGAGAGAGAGAGAGAGAGTGAGTGAGTGAGTGAGTGAGTGAGTGAGTGAGTGAGTGAGTGAGTGAGTGTGTGTGTGTGTAGGGGGTACTTACAGTTGTCCCTGAACTCGATGCTGGCCGGCAGGGTGATATCGGGGCTGTCATGGGGCCTGTAAGGAGAAAACACACGCTCAGTGAACCAGATCACGTACTCCACATTCACTCCACTGTCCACAGACACACTGCGCTCCAGCCCTGCTGCTCCTCTCCGGCCGTACAGCATGGTGCCGTGTGTGTGTGTGTGTGTGTGTGTGTGTGTGTGTGTGTGTGTGTGTGCGCGCGCAGTAATACTGTATTATAGATGAGAAGCCGGGACAGAAGGATTCGGGTATCCACGGTGTAGGTTACAGAGGAATGGATCAGGTTTTTTTTTTTTTTTTTTTTTATATACACGCACAGTTCGTTCCTAAACTGACTGTTTATGTGCATCTGTAATGACGTGCGGCGTCCAGCAGGGGGCTCGTGAGCTTCACGTAAACCAAAATACGCTGTAGGTTTTTCAGACGGCGCGTTCGACAAACGGGACTTGATTTTTGCGCTTTTAAATCGGTTTTCAAGACGGTAAAATGGGAAGAAAATCGTTGCTAGGCAACCGAGAAACACAGCCTCAGAGAATAAGCTAGCTAACGGTCGGGGAGATCGATTTAGCTAGCTAGTACGTTACAAACGTTTTTTCTTTTAACAGTGTAAATGCAGGTAGGAGTAATAAACACAGGGGTTACTTTTTGTTTTTGTTTTTTAAAAGTGCTGGGGGAGGAAAACAAACAAATGCATTTTTTTTAAATGCTGCACGAAGTCAGTTCTCGCTGAAAGCATTTCGGAAGCGTTTCCGTTTGTCCGAATTCAGCAGCATCGAGAGGTTCGGGTATCAAAGCGCGTCGGTTAATCCGACCCAAAGAACTGAAACTGTGGCGATGCTTTAGATCTGATCGTTACCGCGTCGCCGTGGGTTACACACCCTACGTCACCGCGTCGTCCGTGTCAATCAGGACACATTTGAAAACGCGTCTTTCTCTCCATGTTTTGATCTTCCGAGCTTTCGGAAAACGCTCTCCCAAGCGGACGAGTTTGAAAACAGATGTTGTGCCTACGATCCAGTTTGAAAGCGTCCTCAGAGATTAATGGCACTTTGTACAACCTTCAGATCGAACTTTTAAACAAACGCCCGATGGAAAATTGGCCGCTGTCGCCGACGCCATGATGTTGCTCACTTCTAGTTATGTGAGAGTTTTTTCTTTCCTCACAGAGGGAATTTTATTAAAGATACCAGGTGTGTAAAGTGAGAGTTATAGAAAGTGTTTTTCATCCGTTGCGACGTGAACTATTTAGTGAGTGTGTGCGCTGTAGCAGAACTCTCACCTCCCATCATGCTTTGCGAAGTCGGGGTCTGCGCGGATCATGGGCTTCACCATGCCTCTCTCCCCGATGTTACCCGGACGATCCATGTCCAGCTTCCCTGAGCTCTGAAACCACACACACACACACACACACACACACACACACACAGTCAGATACACAGCATACTGTAGCTCAAACCTCCACACACACTCACGAAAGCCTAAAACACACACACCACACACACACACACACACACACACACACACACACACACACACACACAGTGTGTGTACCTTGCTGGTTGGGAGTGCAGCACCGCTGTGAATGTCCCCCTGCAGGTCAAAGGCCGTCTCTGGTACACTCCTACTTCAAAACACAGGAAGGAGATCGAGATAACACGATGAGACAAAATGAAAGAATTGTTAACGGCCCTTTATATCATAATCATAATAATAATAATAATAATAATAATAATAATAATAATAAATGTATATATATAATTATATAGTGCCTTTAAAAGTAGCTTCTCAAGGTGCTTTACATAAAAATGCGAACGTGTATAAATACAAATCGTAAAACAAAACAAACATATCAACAAAAACAAAAATTATAATAATTGAGCAGTCAAGTAAAGGCTAAAAAAGTTCAAATGTATTAAAGCTCACCTATTATGGTTTTGAAACGTGCCTAATTTTGTTTTAAAGCTCTCACACAATAGATTTACGAGCATCCGAGGTCAAAAAACACTTTAACGTGCTCATCATTTAAACTGCAGCATTGCAATCCCCCCCCCAGTGTCTCAAACGACTCGTTCAATGATCCGTTCTAAATGATTCGTTCTAAACTCCTCCTTTCAGAGAGCATACTCCGCTCTGATTGGTCAGACGTCCCAGTCTGTCGTGACTGGTCTACCGCTGTAGACCAGAGGCGGGGTTTTTTGTTACAAACCTACGTAGGTTAGAACAGGAAGTAAAGTCTGGAATCACTAACGACTCGATTCGGCTGTTCAGAACCGATTCCTTCTTCTGGGAGTCGATAACTCCGTTTGTCGTGCGCTTTGTGAATGTACAAAGTCTGCACGGTTTCAAAAATCAAACAGCTCTATAACACACCGCATGAAAGGTCATATCTGAAAAATCCGTAATACGTGCACTTTAAGATGAGATTTAAAACTACCTCACGGGATCGCTCGTCCTTGGCCAGGTCGGGATTCCAGCTGCTTTTTTGGGGTTTGGAACACACTGTGATTTGTTGCGTGAGGATTTATTTACCCCAGTGAGCCGTGCGCTGGAGTAATCGATACGGGGGGGGGGGGGGGGGGGGGGGGGGGGGGGGGGGGGGGGACTAAAAGGATGAACCAGTTTTTCAGCCGGAGAGAAAGATAACGCAGGACGAAGTCTCGTGATGTCATCACACCGGACTTCCACGTGGAAGCTCAGTGTCGAGTGTCCGGTCCCGAGTGGCTGAACGACACGTCCGAAGGACGTCCTTATCTCTTCAGGAAGTGTCAACACTGCTACAAACCCTACCGCAAACACACTCCATGCTAACCGCATGCGTGATCGAACAATCCTGTTTGAAATCTCTGCACCAGCTCACCTGACACTGGAGACTCCTTCCGTAATTCTTAAATAAATAAACACCCCCGAACAGGAAACCGCACCACGCTACCGCACTACCGTATGTAAACGGAAGTGTATACGATAAACGGTGACACGCGGCACATTTCACCCGGCGCTTTTTATCACTGATCGACCTGTCCACGGACAGAAACGTTAAACACCGGCTCGTTTCCTGTTCACGACCTCACAGGTCAAAGTTCGCCGCAAGAAGCGACAAACGACCGCAAGTGCGTGTCATTTCTGCGTCCTGACGTTTTCCTCTTCAGTGAAGACGTTTTCCTCTTCCTGGTATGACATTTAAATACAATAAACAGACGACGAATTGTGTTTCTAACGTGGAGGCTAACGGCGCTGAAGCACAGGGTGAATCCGGCGGCATTCTGACAATACGGTACGTGTGAATACGACAACATGGAGGAGAAGAGATCGTTACACGTCTGCGCGTCCACGGTCAGACTCTTCAAACACGTTTTATCAACCTTCCGAAGATTTTTACACGTCGTATATTTTATACGTTATTCAGAACTGTTTCACTGTCTTACTAATGTGTATTTTATTCATGATAAAAACAATAAATCTTTTTTTTATTATTATTTTTTTTTTAAAGAGCAGCACTAAAGCTGGTCCATTCATACGTACACTAAGAAAATTTCAGACTTTTCCAGAAACGCACGAGTCATGACGTAGAAGCAAAACCATATAAACAGCCTGACGAACACAATGCACGCACACACACACACTCACACACACACACACACACACACACACACACACGAATAAGAGGTTTTAAAGTCAGAAACGTATACGTTATTTTCTGTAACTAGTAACACGAAGCTGATTTCCACTCACCGGTGCTGCGCTGCGTTCCTCTGAGCCTGCATACACTGCGACCGGTTCATACAGGACTTTATACATAACTACACTCAACTCTGTGTGTGTGTGTGTGTGTGTGTGTGTGTGTGTGTGTCCTGCCTCCAGCAAACACACTGCAGTAACACACAACCACACCCGCTCTGATCAGATTATAGACTTTCCCTGTGCCTCAAGCCTCTCATAACCCGTCTTTTTCACTCTGTGTGTGTGTGAGTGTGTGTGTGTCCCTCCCCATCCCGTCCTTCTGTCCCTCACACACCATATCTCTCGTCTCACACACACACACACACACACACACACACACACACACACACTTGCGTGGAGTGCTGGTTGCCGTGGCAGTAGAGTCTCCAGCGATACGCACGCCACTGATGGAAATACAAACACTGCACACTGGCACAAAGAAGAAACGTCAAACACGTGTCACTCACACACACACACACACTCTCTCACACACACACACTCACACACACACACGATGACAACATAATCAGTGTTGCCACCCTGAGGTTTATATTTCCAGAGTGTTTTATTCCGATTACGCCTCGGCACCTTCTCCCTGTCTATAGTGTTAGAGTTAATGTCGAGAATCGTCACTTACGCTGCTCATTTCCTCTAAGATCCTCTCTCTCTCTCTCTCCCCTCCCCCCCCCCCCTCTCTCTCTCCCCCCTCGCTCTCTCTCCCCCCCGTCTCTCTCTCTCCCCCCTCCCTCCCTCCCTCTCTCTCCTCCCTCCCTCCCTCCCTCTCTCTCTCTCCCTCTCTCTCTCCCTCTCTCCCTCTCCCCCCCTCCCTCTCTCCCCCCTCTCTCTCTCTCCCCCTCCCTCTCTCTCCCCCTCTCTCTCTCTCCCTCTCTCTCTCTCTCTCTCTCTCCCTCCTCTCTCCCTCCTCTCTCCCTCCTCTCTCCCTCCTCCCTCTCTCTCTCTCCCTCTCTCTCTCTCTCTCTCTCTCCCTCCTCTCTCCCTCCTCTCTCCCTCCTCTCTCCCTCCTCCCTCTCTCTCTCTCCCTCTCTCTCTCTCTCTCTCTCTCCCTCCTCTCTCCCTCCTCTCTCCCCCTCTCTCCCTCTCGATCCTTCTCTTACAGCTCATCACTCCAGGGTATTATCAGCACACCTTTAGGTGCAGCCTTCACACCGTATTTCATCACTCACTTTTGTCATGAACGACCCGTTACACACAGTCGATGGACTTGGTGGAATTTGGTTCCGACCTTCGAGCGTGTTTGTCACGAACACATCAGTACTGCGTCATCACGGATATCAGAACGCTCGACCGCTCAGACATTCCTCCCGTTAATCAGCTCGAACTTTCCCTCCTGAACCGAACTTGGAACTTTTTACCAACATCATATTATCTTTCTATAAATAAACAAACAGACGAAAATATGAACCACGGTGGGGTTTTTTTTTTTAAGTTACGCTGACGTTCCTGCGAACGAGCTGTTGCTATAGAAACGGAAACGTGCTTTGCAGCTGCACTACGCTCACACCGGCTGTTACAGGAAATTCAATCGACACTTTCTGACCAATCAGAAGCGAGAATTCAGTGTTGCGGTGTAAGCCCTATTTTTTTTTTTTTTTTTTTTTTTTTAAACGCTATAGAAGCTATTTCAGCTTTCAAGTTTTTTTCTTCTTCATTTCCTTCCGCTCTCACTGTGGCGGTCAGTGTGTGTGCGGCTTTATCGGGATACAGCACAAACTACACACATTTCACCTTTAAACAACAAACAAACCCCACCTTTAAACAGTGTATTTTCCCTAAAGGGTGCCAAAACTTTATCATACCCGCAGATGCCTTTGTAGATTTAGTAAAAATTATAAATATATATATTTATTGAACTCATTACATGCAACCGGTCAAATGTTTAGACTCAGTAGTTCTTTATTTTATCTTTATTTTAATTTAAAATTATATATATATATATATATATATATATATATAAAAGTCATCAAAACTCTGGAGTCCCATGGAACTATGGGAATTATGTTGTGATAAAAAAAATCCAAAATAAATCAGAATAATTTAATATTTTATCATCTCCAAAGTCGACGCCCCTTCTGCCTAGAATTTTCCAGAAATGTATTCTCGGCGTTTTCTCGAGCGATTTCTTGAGGAATTTCCCCGAGATGATTTTTAAACAGTATTAAAGGAGTTCACGCCGACGCCGGACTCGTATCTCCTGCTTTTCCGAATATTTCTCTCCGAGTCGTGCGTTTAAATAAAGATTATCCTGTAAATAAATCCCCAAATCGCAGACTGCGCTCCTCACAGTAACATGAAGTTCACGCTGTAGATCTCCACTCACCCCGACTTGTGTCTGCCCTTCACCATGCCCCCCGGGTCTCTCATGCCCAGGCCGTGGTCGTAACTGGGGTCCACGAACTTGAAGACGTGCGCGGCGCCGAACTGCAGCGTCATCCCACTGCGCAGCACCGTGGTGTCCGAGATCCTCTGTCCGTCCACGAAGGTCTCGGCGTCCAGAGTGACGGGCGTGACCGTGACCAGACCATCAGCGTGCATCAGGTTACAGTGGTGCGGCAGGATACCCGGCCCAAACAGCTGTCCCGGTGGAACCAACACACACGCTTCATTGTTATACAGCGACCACAAAATGACCAGACAGCGCAGTCTCCCACTAACGAGTGAACACACCGTCTCCTGAATCTTACTCTCACAAAGATTTCTATTCTGCTCACCTGGATGTTTCCGTCTTCGCTCCGGTCCGAGCCGACCTCGGTCACGCTGTGCTGTAACCGGTAGAGTTTAGGCTTATCCCTGGAGTCTGAACCATCTACACCCACACAGTGAGAGAAACACACAGTCTACACATGGATCCACATACAGAAAATTAAATACACCTCTATTTTTAACAAACACCACAACACACGCTGAAAACACACTCCTACACGCGTCCGACGCGTTTACATCCCAAAATCGGACTGAAAAACAGTGGAGCGTTCATATATACTCTACGTTCACCACACCATGATAAATATTTCGAGCCTTTTTTTTGTGTCGTGATCTCGATTAATTAAATATCCAACATGCCAACTCTAAGCCGAAGAAATAAAATATATATATATATATTCCAGGTGGCTTACGTAGCCGTGTCCCAAATGAGCGTATTTTAAAATAGAAGAATTTATATCGTACACTATATTGTGTTGGCAAATCAGAACGCACGTACGAGTTTAACGTTCATCGAGTCGAGAAAAAAAAAAAAAAAAAAAAACACACATTTTTGGGTTCAGAGGTCGTTTAAAATTTGTAACAAGAAAAATAATAGCTAAAATAATAATGAAAACTTTTGACGTGGCGTAACCAGGGGGCGGAGACGTGGCGTAACCAGGGGGCGGAGACGTGGCGTAACAAGGGGGCGGAGACGTGGCGTAACAAGGGGGCGGAGACGTGGCGTAACAAGAGTGCGGAGACGTGGCGTAACAAGAGGGCGGAGACGTGGCGTAACAAGGGGGCGGAGACGTGGCGTAACAAGAGGGCGGAGACGTGGCGTAACAAGAGTGCGGAGACGTGGCGTAACAAGAGGGCGGAGACGTGGCGTAACAAGGGGGCGGAGACGTGGCGTAACAAGGGGGCGGAGACGTGGCGTAACAAGAGGGCGGAGACGTGGCGTAACAAGGGGGCGGAGACGTGGCGTAACAAGAGGGCGGAGACGTGTCGTAACAAGAGGGCGGAGACGTGGCGTAACAAGGGGGCGGAGACGTGGCGTAACAAGGGGGCGGAGACGTGGCGTAACAGGGGGCGGAGACGTGGCGTAACAGGGGGGCGGAGACGTGGCGTAACAAGGGGGCGGAGACGTGTCGTAACAAGGGGGCGGAGACGTGTCGTAACAGGGGGGCGGAGACGTGGCGTAACAGGGGGGCGGAGACGTGGCGTAACAAGGGGGCGGAGACGTGGCGTAACAAGGGGGCGGAGACGTGGCGTAACAAGGGGGCGGAGACGTGGCGTAACAAGGGGGCGGAGATGTGGCGTAACAAGGGGGCGGAGACGTGGCGTAACAAGAGGGCGGAGACGTGACCGGAAAGTTTAAAAGTGCGGAGGAACTAAAAGACTTGCTAACATAAGGACCTTTATACTACACCATGTGTCATCTACATATGCAGATATTTTACAGCGCGATGCTTTTTAAACCCTGGGTTTCTTGTGGCCCGCGTAGAGAGCGACGGGTGAGGGAGGAAATGTTAGTGAGACAGGTGCAGAGGGGGGCGGAGCAGCAGGTGAGGAGAGGCGTGTTACCTTCGTGTTGCCGATAAGCGTAGTAGGCATAGTGATTCCCTCGCCCTAGGAGAGGACACATGCACAGGAGCCGGAAGCACAGAGGAGGAAAGTGACCAAACAAACACCGAGAGAGAGAGAGAGAGAGAGAGAGAGAGAGAGAGAGAGAGAGAGAGAGAGAGATGTAGCAGAAGATTATTAGCTTGATTATTAGCACACACAGCTAACCCTCCATCACCCGTTTCATTGTTATGAGAGTGGATATTGGTTATTCACAGATATACTATACATCTACACACAGTGTTAGTGAAATACAGGAACTGCAGCAGGAAGGGGGTCAGTGTGCAAGCAGCAGATGTGTGGGGGGGAAAAAAAAAAAAAAACATCTGGCGCTGAGGAGTGAACACATGACTAACCGGAGACCTGAATATATCCCATCTCAGATACGTCAGGAAATCTGAGTAAACACGTCATTTAGACCACACCTTCATTTCCACACATCAAATTTTGAATGAGATATATGTAAGGAATTTAAATCGTGTATACGTGCCGTTATAGGAAAATAATCAACGACTAGGTGGTGCAGCTTCCCACCGGATGTTGATGATTTCCCCAGAACAGCTCGTCCTGAAGTGTATTATATTTGCCTCCATGTGGTGCGATACAGACGTAAACCGTGGAGGAAGTCTCGTGTTGCGTCTCAAAACGCATACTCGTGTACGATCCTGGATCGTGATCATCGTCAAGAAAGAACACTAACCAGTTTCCCTATTACGGTTAGTGGGTGAGTTTTAAAACCCTCTCGCGTAGTCTTCACGCCTACCAACATGAGCTACGAAAGAAAACGCAAAAATCCACACCGGTGGATTTTCCCGGGTCGCGGAGCGATCCGCTGTCATTATACAGTACGAGAGCGGCCTCTAGAGGCGAAATAAAAACGATCGCTGACCAATTTTGTCGCGTTATTTGAAGTGTTTTTTGATTCGTTTTGCATGTCTCTATTTGTAGTGGTTATTTGGAGCGTTACTTTTTGGTTCAGTTTGGATGTATATAATTTATTTACTTCAATATTAATAATAGTTCATATATATATATATAAATATGTGTGTCATTAAAAAAGTACAGTACATTTCTATGGTGCAGTCAGTACTGTTTATTTTTGCAGTAAAGTTCAGCAATATTTTACTTTGAGTGCTAGATTTTCATTTAGTATTCATTAAAAAAAAATCGATCGGTTTATCACTCGGTTATCGCCGGTACCGCCCGACTTAGTTAATTAAATTAAACTCTGACCGTGATTTTGAAAGAAAGTCGGCATTGCTAGTACATTTCACCGCGCCGTGAACGTCGGTGACGAAAGCGGCGCTACTGACGCTAACTCGGCGCTGCAGTTTTCGTATCAAGACAGCCACAAAACGTGTGTGAAGGTGTGTAAGAGTGTGTGTGGGTGCCTGTGCGGCGCACCTGGACTCAGCTCGACCAGGTAGGGCAGTTTCTCAGGAGGTAGCGCCCCATGCAGCGGCCCCATCCTGTCGCCCGGCTTGACTCCTTTCTTAGGCATGAAGTCGGGAGGACGTTTCTTCAGCTGGAACACTAACGCCTCTGTAACAACACGACAATTCACTTCATCCTCATCTTCCGCGAGACGTCGTTATTTTCCTATAACAGCATGACTCTAAACACGTATACAGGGATGTGTCGTAGCGCGTCAGACCTTTATCACTGGTCCAGTCTCTGAAGATCTGTAAAGGGCACTCCGAGTCCTCCAGTATGGTCTCTTTTACAGGTTTATCATCACAGTGGACCACCTGAGGAACACAACACGTCAAACTAACCACCAGAACAAGCACGCCGTATTTGCGGACACGCCGAGGCCGGACTATATCCGCCTTCGGCCTCAGATATTAAGGCCCATATTACAGTTAGTTTGAACAGTTCGTTTGGATTATGAACCTGCAAAATTTTTATTTATTTATTAACTTAAAACAAAAGCAAACAAACAAAAAAAAGTTTGTCCTTGTTTTCTCCATAATTTGTTCTCGGTATATTCCCACCCACCCGTCGTGCTCATCAGCTCCCTCCTATCACACGAAAGCTACCAAGCGGAGAGGGCCAAGGCTAACACGTGCGTCCTCCGAGACACGTGAAGCCAGCCAACCGCATCACTCTTTCGCATCCGTGAGCTCGGAAAGCCAGGATTGGCTAGTATCACACTGACCGACAGGGGAGATAGAGAGACGGAGAACGCCATCCTCACACCCTGACCCGTTTCGCACTTCTGGACTCCCGGTCACGGACGGCCGCGGCATCATCGGGATTCACACTCGTGATCCCCTGATGATTTTTCTTCTTCGGTCCCTACGCCAATCGCAACGTCTGTGCTGAAAATAACCTGCACGTCGACTTGACCTGGAGCCGCTTAAACCTTGCATCGAAAACCGGCGAGGTTAATAAAGCATAGAATTAAACGGGAGCCAGAAGAGCATGAGCGGGTGTGGAGATTGACGCATGGAGGCTGAGGACCTCTTAAAGTGACTGTATGAATGCTGAGAGGTGCTTCAGGTAATGCTTGTGAAGTCGGTCACATAAGCTCACCACAGCTCTCTCAATCCAGACCACTTTGAATATCAAGAACTGTTATTAAGGTTTATAAAATCAATCAATCAATCACCTTTCGCTACGCCAAGAAGAAGAACAGAAAAGCGAGCGCAATATTTCTCCCCACACATGCTGGTCGGTCTGCCATCGCACAGCCAAACAGCAATTAATCAGCAGCAAAGAGCTCCTCTTAACATTAGACTCGGGCTTTAATCCAGCACACACCCCGTTCAGACGTGCTGAGACACTCGGGATTCGTCCAGGGAGAAGCTGGAAGCATTTCATCAGCTCAATAAGCAAGCCGAAGCCCTGGCCAATTCACTACAGGCACGAGAAACAGGCAGGAGAGCTTCTACAATTAATTACTAATCGTATTTTACATGCTCGAGTGTAAAATAGAAGAAACACGAGCCTCCCTTACAGCTCCCCGAGATCAGACGCGAGCTCTGGGATGAACCGCCGGACCGGCGTTCGTGTCACGCTGCACGGGAACGTCACGTATCTTCCGTTTAAAACATTAACGTATTCGAAACTATTGCCGAGGAATGTAGAGACGTTCGCGTTTAGCATATTATGCATATTCATGAAGCTTATCATTTAATAAGTGGAAGGTGTAGAGATATCCCAAGGCCATTTTACATCATTTCTTGGGACATTTAAAGTTTAATTAAAACCAGTACCGACGTGCTTAACGCTACCTTAAAGGAAAGAGAAAAAAAATGTAAAAACATTATTAAAAAAATAAATAAATAAATAAATAAAATCACCCTGCGTATTAATCTAATATCTTTTTTTTTTTTTTTTTTTTTAAAGTTTAAAAGTTCTCTCGTTGGCACGTCAGTCGACATGGTTTCTGACATTACCCACAATGCCGCATGACTACGTGCCGACAGCGGTGCATTTATTTATTCGTCTCTACTTTAAAAGAGAGCGATGCAGCGGCGCTTTAGTCCTTTAATCTGTCCAGCTCTCTGACCTTCTCACCTATACACTCTGCTCAAACAGATCAGCTTAAGACGATTCAACTTTCACGTTAATACCGCCGTCAACGCCATCGCGCCGACTAGCTGAATCGAGTCTCGGCATCGGGAAGGCGCACTGCATCCTGGGACACAGAGTTCAGCATTCGCACTAACTTAACACCACTGCAACTGCGCTAGCAATGACAATGTCCCCGCTGTGACTTAGCAAGAAAGTAGGGTTTTGTATACATGGTTGGGTGTACTGTACCCGAGCGATGCAGTACTCTCTGGGGTTCTCCTTCTCCAGGCCGTACTTCTCCAGAGCCTCGGCCACGGCGAAGTCGGCCGTGTCGGTGGTGGACAACAGGATGGTCTTGTAGGGGATGTTGGGCTTCAGACTGTCTGCGTAGATCCTCAGCGTCCCCCCTGAGACGAGCGGAAACAGAAAATAAATCGGCGTCAGTTTTTTTTTTTTTGTAAAGTGGTCACCCTCGTGTCGAAGAACCTTCACCGTCACCGACGCCACTACAAACTACACAATCGGCCACAACGCAAAGCGTTTGTAACTACGCGGCCGTCTTGCTCCCTTGATAATAAATAAATAACGAACGGCGTCATTTTAGCCAGAAATAGAGCTCCAAAGTCGGTTAAAATGCCCGGGTTCCAGGTCTTCTTTCTCGTACACTGTTGATCGCCGAGGCGTGAAGCTGGTGACTATTGAAAGCTACTGAAAGGTTCTTTTGAACAGTTACGGGGTGGTGTGTGTTGGGCGTTGCGATCCAGATGTACTGGGATACCTGCAAAGGTTTCCCGAGGCTTTAATCTATAGTCAGTCTGGTTCAGTACACAAGCACAGACACGGGGAAGACGGAAGTCAATGCTGCATTTCATTTGGAAATCAAGGTTCCAGAGTCTGGAGGAAGAGTGAAGAGGGACAGAATCCAAGTTGCTTGAAGTCCAGTGTGACGTTTCCACAGTCAGTGATGATTTGGGTTGCCAGGTCACAGTGCCAGAACTACTAGTAACTGATTTACTGACTGTGGTGTTACCGTGCTCGATCGCCCAGCCGACTCGCCTGACCCGAACCCCGTAGAGGATCTACGAGAGACACCAGACCCGACGATACAGACGAGCTGAAGACCGCCATCAGAGCGACCTGGGCTTCCAGAACACCTCAGCAGCGCCACAGGATGATCGCCTCCACGCCACGCCGCGTTCACGCAGAAGGATTAAAGCCCCGGCCGACTATCGAGCACGTAAATTATATATAATTGACATTTTAACTGCTGTTCCGGTATTAAAAGTTCAAGTTGCACATCCAGTAAACAGAGATTAGGTTAAGAAATGCTGGAATGTTCCTACAAAAAAAAAAAAAAAAAAAAAAAAATCACATATAGGAATTAAAAATAAATAAACAAATGAATAAATAAACGACATGGGTCATGGTAATCAACTCGATTACATAAGATACATAAGATTACATCATCTCAAAAACACGTTCTGCGTCAGTCTATTTCCTGGAAGCTCATTTGTGGTGCCTTTCAGCCTTGGGCAGCCATTTCCAACCCACACAGAACAAAATGTCCGCCAAGGAGATGCCAGTGTCTGCCTGTACCCGAGGGCACTGACCAAAACGCGAACCAAACCTATCATTACGGAATCACGAGCTGTGGCGTCATTAGAGCTCGTTTTCTTTTTAAACATATTCATAAGTCTGAAATGCACATGCATGGCCTATATAAGATGACCCAGTATGACTGACAGCATGCTGCTCAGACTCTGTGTGTGTGTGTGTGTGTGTGTGTGTGTGTGTGTGTGTGTGTGTGTGTGTGTGTTTTAACCTGAGTCAGGCCGTCCGTCTCCGCTGCGGAACTCCTGCATCCTCTTCTCCAGCTTCTGCTGTCTCCGCCTCTTCATCACCACCTCGGGGTTGGAGATGGTGCGGGTGAAGCTGGTCTCGGGCATGTCCTTGTACACCTCCGCCGCCAGTCTGGAGTCCCCTCTAATCATTAAACGACAGGATGAGCTACAGCTCCGAATGAACATGGATATAAAACTGCTGAGCTACGGCCAGAGTCAGAGAAAATTCACCATCTTTCCAGGACAAAACCTCACGACACGCTTTTGTTTGTTTGTTTGTTTGTTACAGATTCTCACCCGTCCTCGTTCAGCGTGTGCTCATCTCCGTCGGGAATCCGGGCGCAGGCCTCTTTATCCCTTTTCTTCTCTTTCTTTTTCTCTTTCTTGGACAGAGTCCTTTTGAAGTTCTGGATCACGCCTTCTTTCTCTTTCTCAGGCCCGTTGCTTTGGATTTTCTGAGAGAGAGAGAGAGAGAGAGAGAGAGAGAGAGAGAGACACACACAAAGAGAGAGAGACACAGAGAGAGAGAGACAAAGAGAGAGACACACACAAAGAGAGAGAGAGAGAAAGACACAAAGAGAGAGAGAGACAAAGAGAGAGAGACACACACAAAGACAGAGAGAGAGAGAGACACAAAGAGAGAGACACACAGAGAGAGACAAAGAGAGAGAGACACACAGAGAGAGACAAAGAGAGAGACACAACGAGAGAGAGAGAAAGACACAAAGAGAGAGAGACACAGAGAGAGAGAAAGACAGAGAGAGACACACACAAAGAGAGAGAGAGACACAGAGAGAGAGAGACACAGAGAGAGAGAGAGACAAAGAGAGAGACACACAAAGAGAGAGAGAGACACAGACAAAGACAGAGAGAGACACACAAAGAGAGACACAAAGAGAGAGAGACACAAAAAGAGAGAGAGACACACACAAAGAGAGAGAGACACAGAGAGAGACACACAAAGAGAGAAGCAAGTCAAGAGTTGATGAAAGAAAAACGAGTGAAATGTGTCATTCTATCCGGGCTGCCTGACAGTTCCGACGTCTGTGTGGCTCAGACATGATCAGACTGCAGGTTAAAAAAAGGTGTTAACATGCTCCTAAGCTCTGCTATTGGAGCTAGGATTGTACGGAAACGTTAGGAGGAAGTCATTGGCGTGTCCGACGCGTCATCGCTGAGAAGTCTGTGCGAGGACATAACGTGCGTTCTCCACGCCGGATTATACCATGGAGATCCTCTAACGATAGACCTGCGATTAAAGAAAACGACCGTTCTGTTCACGCCATCGAGCGGCGCCATTCTTCACACGTGAGGCTGAGGTAATAAAGATATACGTTTTCGGTTTATCGGCGTGTTCCATCGCTACTATCGGATCTGCGGGCGTCCTGTGCGTTCGCATCGTCCTACCACGTCCTCCCATCGGCGGATTCTAGACGAGCGTCGAAGCGGCTCTCGGACCGGGGATCCGAATCCGAAATCTATCGCGCTGCCAGAACTTCCAAAGATTCAGCCATCTTTGGACCAAATCACGGGTCTTATTTCCGTTCATCAGCACCACGGATCGTACCGAACAGCCCGGAATCTTCTAAAGGGGGATTCAGGAATATCGTCACGTTACCTCATCAGCCTCTTTTTTCTTTCTCTCGGCACGCCGCAGAGAAAGACGTCCGTTTATACGAAGCGTCCAGCGCCCACGTCCCAGTTTAAGCCGTTACTATAGAAACGCTAACGTATTCGTATATGGACCGTGTGATTCGTAGCTGCCGTTACAGAGAAACACTGGCTCCGTCACTCACCTTTGGGATGATGTCGTTCTCGTTCTTGAGGACGAAGCGTCCCTCTCTGTCGTCTTTGTTCCAGTTGAGCTGCACCACCAGGGGCTTCTCGTCCAGGTCCAGCTTCCGTTCTTCTGCCAGAGAGGACGAGTTCACGGGTCATATCGTTTTCTTTTCTTTCCTGGTCATACTTAGCCTGTGCTAGTCGGATCAGAATATCGAGTCGGGACCAAGGAAAATGTCGAGAGGTAATACGATTTCCTTTCGACTTGACTTAAACGTTCCTCGACATCGTCATCACTAGCTAGCGCAACACGAAAGACGGTAAAATACAGGAAGTCGATCGATCGCCGAAGTCGGGGATCCGGTTTTCATAAACGCTTCCTGGTACAAGCCGTTAGCTACGACTAGCGCGCGCTTTATTTACTCGCGGTTTTATTTCAAACTCGAAAGAAAGCGATCTGCTTTCGAATGAGTACAAAAAACGATCGAGGGAGGCAAAAGTAACGGCACCCTGGAAAAGGAGGAAGAGTTCGGGGGAAGTCTGAACACAGAATGACGTCATTTTCACGCTACAACTTGAAAACTAGGCGAGCGATCGGGAATTCATGACGCATCTGCGTTCTCGAGACAGCGGACTAACCCCGGGCTCGAGGAAGCAGACCTTCACGGATTTCCGAGTAAGAATTCATTCGTGAAACCTCACACGCAAATACACTAGGCTTTCCACACGCGTACGTGAGCGCTCTCGGCTGTGACGCGAGTAGCGCCGTTCGCGTACGTGCTTGAGCGTCTATTGTAAACCCGGAGGCGCCCGCTAGAGGGCACATCAGAGCCGAAACATCCGTCCGTCAATCTGGTTTCCGAGTCGAACTGTAACGTTTTACGCGCAATGATGCTAAACAGACTTAAAACTTCCCGCCGTCGTCTTGACTGTCGTCATGATCCGCGTCTTAAATTTTTAAAAAACCCTCCTGTACCATCAAACATATTTACTAAGCTAGTGAATCCAGAACTGTGGTACTAAGAGGCCTGTTAAACTCAAACACTGACCGCACTAGGAAACCCGTGAGTGTTAGAAATCAATAGCGGTCTAGACTAGTACGCGATTTGAGACTTTGCTTAATGAGTAATCAGTCTAGACGGTGTCTCACGGAGCTACGCTGCTTCCTGTATTCACGTTGGGATTGCATCGTCCGTGTTCATTTCTGCACGAGCGACATGCCGGACAGATGCGGGATACGCGCGGCGGCCATCTTGCGTACACCTACTTAACAGCGAGAATAACTCCGCCTTTAATCCGTGTCTATGGAAGCAGTCTACGGCGGAGCGGCATCTAGGTGGCGCTCTTTCACCGTTTAGTCAGCGTTTTAGCGTTTTCAGCTTTTATTTAATGGAGTTCTGGGGCTGTTAGGGCTGTGCCATAGCGTATCGTCCATGATGTACAATTCCTCCCCATGATAAGAGTGTGTCATAGAGTTCCAACCATAGATGAGGAATAAGAACGAGTCCCGCTAAAAAGCACTCCAGTGTTTTGATGACTTCATTATTATTCTAAAATGTAATAAAATAAAAATAACGAACGAGTGCGTGTAAACTTTCGACCGGTAATGTACATCACGCATCCCCCAGTGGGCGTGGCTAAATGTAAAACAACTGTGCCAGGTAATGCGAGTGGAATAATTCGCGTGATCGTTAATTACAAGAATGCGAAGAAATTGGTGGGAATTTCCCATTTTCCTTTATACGCGACTACAGTAAAGAATTTCAGCACCGTTCCTCTTTGGCGCTACTCACCCCCGCTGACGTGGACCTCGTACAGGGAGTATTTGGGCGACGAGAGCATCCTCATGTCGGGCCGGAATTTCTCGGCGAGCGTCTCGATCACGTCCTGTGTGGTGGCTGTGCTGGACACGCGGATGCACTTGGTGGCGAAGTTCCCGGCCACTCTGTCCTGGAAATAGAACCGCATCACGCCGTGGAACTCCAACTCCTGTCGAGAGGAACATGAGCACAAATCAGTCCAGCTGTTTCCACATCAGCATCTTCACT
>NC_030440.2:16248288-16270788 GCF_001660625.3 Ictalurus punctatus | reverse complement strand
AGCTAGTGAAACGTACCCGTTGTAAATCATTGTAAACTAAAACCCAGACTAAAATAATTCCCGTTTAAGACGGATTAAAGAAAAAAAAAAAAAAGCGGCGTGTTCCAGAAATCGTGAACGCTCCCAAAATCCCCCACTCGTCAATCCGAACCCGGACACGAGACCCACACTGCACGTGATCACGTGACCTTTATTCTCATCCCTGCACAAAAACAAGTCTTTTGTTTTTCTCCCCCTCTCTCTGGTCGTGTGCTTCAAAGTAAACGAGTACGACCATCCCTTTTTTACGGCTTGTCAATCGATCGAATAAGCCACGCCCACTAGTTCACAGTGAAGGGAAGTGGGCGGAACCATGCTACTTCTGTCTGGACTCGGTCATAAAAAAAACAAAGTCTTATCATCGAGATCACGTTTCCGACGAAGAATAATAATAGTAATAAAATCGCAGATTTAAATTTGTTTATTATTTTAGTATTTTTTGGTGTTTAACGAACCGAAGCCTATTGACGATGTATTTTGGTTTGAGAAGACACGCGAGTGAAGAAAATACGCACGCGAAACTTAATTAAACGGAAACGGAAGTGTTTATGGCGCGGGATAAATGACGTGCTCAGATGTAAACCGTGTAACGTGTGTAATGGCGCTCGTGTGACGTTTGTGTTTCTTACGGCGTTATATCCCGCCCCTCCGGGATTCGGCCATTTCGCGACCGCAGCAATACTCGGAGGAGCGTGCGATTCTTCAAAATTATTATTACTCGTCCTCGATTCACGTGCGTCGAACATGAGTACAGCTCAAAGGTCTCATTTTCCAACAAACATATAGCGTGCGATTGCAATTTCGCCTAAGTCAATTTTGAAAAAAGCCGCAGAGCGGTTTTTGGCCGCGACGATCGCAAAAACAAACAAACAAACAAACAAACAAACAACAACAAAAAACCTGCACCGCATGCTGAGTAACGTGAACGCGGTGAGTTCAGCCCGTCACACTACTTCCTGTTTGCAGTTTAGTAAGAAGGTGTACAGATACTTGAGTGCGATTGTAAGCCCCGCCCCTAAACCGGTGCAGAACAGGTCCCGGGTGTGAAAACGTTTCAACCAGGAAAGAAAAAACCCCAGACCAGTGCAGCTGTTACTGGTGTCTGTGTTTATAAATCGGTTCAATCCGAACAACGCGCTCGTGTTCGTCGTGTGGAAACACTTTCCTCCCGACATTAGAGACGATGCAGATGTTTCTCTCAGACACACCCATCTGTTCCTGCGGCTAAACCTGCGACATGCGCGAAGCGTAAGAAACCACACACACACACACACACACACACACACACACACACACACACACACACACACGTCTCCTCATAGCTCTGTTCGCTCCGACACGGCAATCGTCTCTCACATGACCAGCGTGTGTCAGCATGGCGCACACACACACACACACACACACACACACACACACACACACACACACACACAGCGACTGGAGAATGTGCTAACATTCCATCACACATACAGCTCAGCATTACGTCACTCCTAACAGCACACTCATGCAGCAGCTTTTCACACAGAAGAAGAAAAAAAACCACACACACACACACACACACACACACACACACACACACACACACAGAGGACCTGGCTGTGACGCTGTTCTGCATTCAGAAACCATTTTAACACCACTCTTTCATAAGCAGAGGAAGAGAGACAGAGAGAGAGAGAGAGAGAGAGAGAGTGAGAGACAGAGAGAGAGTGAGAGAGAGAGACCAAGAGAGAGTGAGAGAGAGAGACCAAGAGAGAGACTGAGAGAGAGACTGAGAGAGAGACAGTGAGAGTGAGTGAGAGAGAGAGACAGAGAGAGAGAGTGAGAGAGAGAGACAGAGAGAGAGAGAGAGAGAGAGAGAGAGAGAGAGAGAGAGAGAGAGAGAGACAGAGCGCTGGACGACTACATTGCGTCCTGATTAGGCATTTCCGAGGTGTCCTTAATCAGATATGAGCGGAGACTGGAGAGAAGAGTTGAGACTAATTACAGCCAAGTTTATATAAGGAGGAAGCGGTGAAACAGGCTCTGTAAACAGCTCTCGACCACATAAACAGCACGAGAGAGAGAGAGAGAGAGAGAGAGAGAGAGAGACTGGAAGAATGGAGAGAGAGAGCGAGAGAGACTGGAAGAATAGAGAGAGAGAGAGAGAGAGAGAGTGAGAGAGAGAGACTGAAAATCAGTCAGTGATTTTTGAGACTAAGGCCCCGGATTAATCCATAGTTTTTTGGGTTTTTTTATAATCCTGTTCTCCAAAACTTCCAGACCCAAGAAATGAATAAACATGTAATATTGTACTTTTAATATCACATGACCCTGAGTTTCCTGGATATAAAATCACATGACCCTGAGTTTCCTGAATATAAATCACATGACCCCGGGGTTCCTGGATATAAATCACATGACCCTGAGTTTCCTGAATATAAATCACATGACCCTGGGGTTCCTGGATATAAAATCACATGACCCTGAGTTTCCTGAATATAAATCACATGACCCTGAGTTTCCTGGATATAAATCACATGACCCTGGGGTTCCTGGATATAAAATCACATGACCCTGGGGTTCCTGAATATAAATCACATGACCCTGAGTTTCCTGGATATAAATCACATGACCCTGGGGTTCCTGGATATAAAATCACATGACCCTGGGGTTCCTGGATATAAAATCACATGACCCTGGGGTTCCTGAATATAAATCACATGACCCTGAGTTTCCTGGATATAAATCACATGACCCTGAGTTTCCTGAATATAAATCACATGACCCTGGGGTTCCTGGATATAAATCACATGACCCTGGGGTTCCTGGATATAAATCACATGACCCTGGGGTTCCTGGATATAAAATCACATGACCCTGGGGTTCCTGGATATAAATCACATGACCCTGGGGTTCCTGGATATAAAATCACATGACCCTGAGTTTCCTGGATATAAATCACATGACCCTGAGTTTCCTGGATATAAATCACATGACCCTGGGGTTCCTGGATATAAATCACATGACCCTGAGTTTCCTGGATATAAAATCACATGACCCTGAGTTTCCTGGATATAAATCACATGACCCTGGACTTCCTGGATGTAAATGAACGAACAGGTACATCACCGCACCATCAGTAATCATCTAATGCTGCCACCTGAATAAACACAAATCATATGACCCATCACGCAGAAACCCGTTCCTCCTACGGCAGACGTGCAAAAACGTGACGACTGACCTCACCTAGTGAAACTAAACCCGTCCGAACTAACGACTAACGGCTGGGAAAACCGAGACCAATTAACACCTTCGCTAATTCCATCACGCCTGTATCGGCACGTACTTCACGACGCATCACCATCTCGATGGAGTTGATCTGTTCGAGCTTTTATTTCACAACAGGAACCGATTCCATGAGCCAAAACCTCACGTCACTTCCGACTTGAACAGATAGACGACTCACGAATTAAAACAGAATCGTTTTAAGACGTTAACACAGACTGCAGACGCGTCCGAATATTAAACTCTCCACTCTAACGACGGCTCTTTCACGCTAGAGATGGTTCCGTCTGATAATCTCCTTCTGAGGTGATTAGTTTTCTTCCCTCGGGGCGGAGTTACTGATTAAACCAGTAAATCTGATCCTCTATGAAATCACCGCCTATCTGTACGCAACCTAACATACGACCTGTTCCTCTACTCCTGTGTGTGTGTGTGTGTGTGTGTGTGTGTGTGTGTCTGAAACACACCACTGCATCTCAGCTCATCCAATCAAGCGACAGCTCTGAGGTCACTTCCTGCGTACACTCCGTGCTCGCTGTGCGAGTCACACCCTCAGCACGGTCCGAGATAAATCTGATTAGCAGATCGTTTGTGTGTCCGGATTAACAGCTCCTGCAGTCTGGACCCGAGAGCAGCTGTGTGTAACATGCACGTACGAGACGTGGGGGTTAGTCACGTTATTACTGCACCGATGAGCACGACCAGAGCACCGTCTCCGGCCCGCGTGTGCGCGCGCGCGCGTGCGTGTGTGTGTGTGTTCTCTATAATTATCTCAGAACTGGCAGCCACGAAATGTGCATGAAATATCATCATGTATATGCAGATTGTCTGAGAAAACATCAAATATGACATTTTCTTTCACTTAATGCGAACACTTTCATAAAACCACAGTAAGGAAATTACCACACTGCATTTTACTGGAGTTTATCCCTTTATTTATACTTCAGTACCGGATCCGGTTTCCCTGCGCGATCCCGAACAAACGAACCAATCCAATAAATAAATAAATTACCAAGCGAGAGACTGAAAATAAAACCACTTCTGACGGAGGTAAATAAACACATCGAACAAAAATACGAAAATAAAAATTAAATAATAATAAAAAAAAAAATCAATAAATGAAACTCTCCCGAAAGCATACTATCTGCAAACAAAATGAAAATTAAACAGTGTTTAAGGAATTAAAATAAACTAACTGTGTTTATATTACTTTATAAAATACTATAAATAAAATCTAAAAATCTCAAAATAATATCTGAAAATAATGGGTTTTTTTAAAAGCAAAAACGATACAAATAAATAAAAACAAACAAGAACAATTAAAATAAAAAATTAAACAGTGTTTAAAGAATTAAAATAAACTAACTGTGTTTATATTACTTTATAAAATACTATAAATAAAATCTAAAAATCTCAAAATAAATATGACAAAATAATCTGTTTTTTTTTTTAAAGCAAAAACCATACAAATAAATAAAAACAAACAAGAACAATTAAAATTAAAAATTAAAAAATTATCGGTATTGTTATTCAAACATTTTTTATTTACATTATTCACACTGTGTGTTCCGTGGCGATCTAGGCAGCGGTTTTAGGATAAAAGCAGATTATTCTTTTATTTATTTTGATTTTTTTGCGGAGGAGCGAGAGGAAAGGATCTTCTTCCAGTAAATAAATAAATATTTATTTATTTATTTATTTTATTTTTATTTATTTTTAAAGGGAGGATCCCTGCCTACTGTGGGACAAAAATCCCGTAATGGCCAAGTGCTACGTCTAGTTCCCCCACCCAGCCCAAACACAAACACACACACACACACACACACACACACACCTAACAAACAACAATACTAAAGCTCAGAGGAAAATACAGCACATGTGTGGGGCTCATATGTAGGAGATTATATCATCAGCTGAGCTCTGAGCATGTGGGTGTGTCACACTGACACGGGAGAAGTGCAACCCAGGAAGTCACCTCTCACACACACACACACACACACACAGTGAGAATAACGACGTTATGCGATGCAGAAATACTGTATACAGTTAAACCGAAATGCAGCAGGGGCGGCTGCTTTTCCACAACAGGAAGTCCGAGGACGAGAGCGGAAGGCCGATTTCCTGTCTGTGCTACGCGGACACAAACAACTCGGCGCTGTTTTAAATCACACGACGTACCGCATTAGCATTTCTGCACACAACACACCAGCTTTAAAGCGGTAGCGATGAGAATCCGGTCAGTCGAGGAAGACGTCCGTTATCCTGTGGAAACTCGTGAAACTCCAGCCATTCAATCGGGACAAAAGTAATGGCACCCTACATCAGGAAGCCGTATCGCCGTTTAGTCGCCCGTTTTTTTTTTTGCTTGTTTTTCAGCTCTCTGTGCACGTTGCCTTTTATGGAGTTTTGTAGGCGTGGCTAAATGTCTCGTGACTCGGCGGTGCTGCGAATCCGCTCGGCTAATCCATCAACAGCAACATTCGCACGGGTTTTGTAAATCTCGCAGGAATTTGATTATTTTCCCCCCCTCCAAAAACATTTACACACAATTTGATTAAAGATCGATAAATCAGGCACGATATAAACGAAATAAAACAAAAATACAGGCCATATTATATTCTGGCCTCCAGCCAGGATCTTGGATTTTCAACCTGAAATTATTTAGACTTTTTCAGTTCCTGTTCGTTTACACCCCCTTAAGCGAACGTTTGCGGTTTTGAAGAATCTCGGATGTTTCAGCGCTCGAACCCTTCACCGGGTCCAGATCGACATTCCTCACTGCGTGGCAAAACTATTCCCACTAGCGTCACGGTATTTACTGAGCAGCACGTTTTTAGGTGAAGGAACTCTGAAAGCCAGGGTGGTTTAGGGGTTAAAAAGCAGGGTGTAGTGGTGTCTCTTTTTAAACCCACCGCACCCTCGCAACAATCCTCTCCAGCTTCCAGCGTAACCTACACACAAACAAACACCCGGCGCTTTATCTGAACAGGGTTCACGGACAACATTCCCAAGGTCAACCACAAAAAATGTGCTCCGTCAGTCTGACACACACACACACACACACACACACACACACACAAAGAGAGACAGGAATGAGCATACTAAGAGCAGCCCACAGGACAGGCCGTCTTTAGAGGTCTGCAGCTGCTTTCAGCCCAGAGCCATGCATGTCTTCCTGTGTGATACAGGAGCAGGACGGCTGCTGACCTGGAGACTGACTCACCCCACACACACACACACACACACACACACACACACACACACACACAATGAAGCCTTTCATACAACACTTGTCCCCCCTCCCCTCGCTGTGGATACACCATCGTGCACTTGCTCACTCTGCTTCAGAGTGCTTTCAGTTCGGCTGGAACAGAAAGAGATAGAGAGATAGAAAAAGAAATAAAACAGAAAAGATGAAAATGCAAAACAAGAAAAAAAAGAGACCGAGACAAATCTAAAAATATACCGAGAGAGAAACGGAGAGAAGGAGTCTCTGCCGCAAAAAGCAACCGAGAAAGACAGATAGAGAAATACGTTATGAAAAGAAAGAGGAAAAAAAAAAAAGACAGATTAACTGGAAGGAATGAAAGAAGGAAGGCATGAAGGAAGACAAGCAGAGATGGAGGGAGAGAGAGAGAGAAACAGATGGATAGAAAAAGAGAAAGACTGAGAGAAGGGTGGAATTGAGAGAGAGAGAGAGAGAGAGAGAGAGAGAGAGAGAGAGAGAGAGAGAGAGATTGCGCAAGCGTGAGAGACGGAGAGCAAATGAAAGAGAGAAACGGAGCAAGATAGGAGAGAGAGAGCGGTAGACAGACAGAAGTGAAAGGGTGAAGAGAGAAAGCCAGAAGGACAAAAGTAAAATATTATCGAGAGAGTGAAGGGGGGGGGGGGGGGGGGGGGGGGGGGGTGAAAAGAGAAAGGCAGAAAGACAAAAGTCAAATATCAAGAGATAGAGACAGAAAGTGGGAGTGAGAGAGAGAGAGTGAGAGAGAGAGTGAGAGAGAGAGAGAGAGTGAGTGTGTGAGAGAGTGAGTGAGAGTGTTTGAGAGTGGGGGGGGGGGTTAAGAGAGAAAGACAAATAAAATATCAACAGAGAGAGACAGAAAGTGAGAGTGAGTGAGTGAATGAGTGAGTGCGTGCGAGTGTGAGAGAGAGAGAGAGAGAGAGAGAGAGAGAGAGAAGGAATGTGGGTCAATGAAAGGCGTCTCCTTTGTGCCCCCACACCAGCTCCATCTCCTAGGAGAGAAGAAAAGCTATGTGCAGTTTGGCGTAGTCATGTAGAGAGAGAGAGAGAGAGAGGGGCGGGTGCGAGACAGACAGCTCAGCCCCCTGTGTGTGTGTGTGTGTGCGTGTGTGTGTGTGTGAGAGAGAGAGAGAGAGAGAGAGAGAGAGAGAGAGAGTCAATAGGGGCCCAATAACTACAGGAAACAGGGAGGAAGGTTCAGAGCACGGCCACATCCTGAGAAACCCACTTCCTCGCCATCAGCCGTACACCTGATGAGTGAGCGGCGCTGAGGACAACACATCTCTCCCACACACACACATTTACACTCATTTCCTCCTCTCCGTTTCCTCCCTTTATCACCTACCACCCCCCTCCACCACCGGAGCAAAGCATTTCATTTTGCCCAAAATACTAACCCGTGCCCCCCGCTGCCTCATGTCTACTGCATAACGCTGCGCACACAACAACTGGACAACAAGCCTGGGGGCAGAAATGACTGGGATTGCTTAACCATGAGCAGAGGATCAGATCTCGCCCGGTATTTAGATGTAGAACTTCGAGCTATCCGTCCCCACGGTTTTACTGGAAACTGCGAACGCAACCGTCTTTGAAGGATCCCGAGGGTTTCAAGACAGGAACATGAAGAACTGAAGGCTGAAACTGCACTAGTTTGCACTACAGACAGCATTTCTGGGACGGAGAAGTTGCCTTGACTTGCGAAACTCCACCGATCCTCCTAATGAGATTAAATAGAAAATCACTCCTGAGCTGAGAAACATGCCTGTAGAGTCAAATATAGTCCATACAAACAGCAGAAGTATGCTTCCCAGTCCTTCTGATTCACAATCAAACTTTGGCAGAAAGAAGAAGTGGCGAAATGCCAAACCAGACGGTTCCTCGTAACAATAAAAAGACACATAATACATGTGGAAAGTTCACGAGTTAAGCAAGAGTATGGATTTGATGGCTCTGGTGGTCAGAAGCTCCACCAACACCACGGTCCAGGCAATATTTACCAGATATGAGGCTAAAACGGGGGCACAACTGTTTTTTCTGGCTCTCTACCATTGCTTCTTCCACAGGGAGGTGCAAGCATGAGTTATGCAGAAGCGGCAAAGCCCAGATTTCAGGCTTGTCCTGGCTCTGAGCCCTCTGGGGTTGTTTATAAACCCTTCCCTCAAGCAGTCAACACTTCTACATCCTTCCACACTGAACAGGGGATGCAATACGATCATCCTTGGTCTCTCTGAAGTGTTCTGGCTCTGAAAACCCATTCCACATACTGTTGGATCGGTAAAGGAAGCCAATAGATTCCAGGTGGCGTCCATCGGTCGTCTGGAAAGCAAGCACTAAAAAAAAAAAAATAATAAAAAAGTGTGTCGAAAGGGATACGGGAGCACAAAGGAAACGGCGCTTAACCTTTCGACTATGTAAAGGAAACCTCAATATCCTCTGTGCTTCGGTAAGACCACAGGAGGGGCCTTTCGTCGTTCGTCCCTCAAGGCCCGCTCTCCTCAGGTTGTCCAAATAAAGCTGCCCTTTCTCAAGAGCCAGGCATGCCGTGACAGCCCGAGCTGCCAGGAACAACGCTAATAAACTCGACGCTAATATCGATGGAGCTCGGGCCACGCTCCGATCGCATTCCGGGAGGTGCACCAAGAAAGACTCGGAAGTTCCAAGACAAACGTAACATTTTGTGAAACTAATTCTCCACCCTGGTGCAGAGGGCCATCGTGTTTCCTGGTGTAAGCCAGCAATAACACCCATGTGCAAGAGCAACCGTTTCAGAGCGTTTTATCAGGTCGTTCATCATGCTGAAATGTGCACCGAGTAAACGGCGGTGAAACAGTACCGGGGGTAGTAGAGGAGGATGCGGAAACGTGTTTCTGGTTACCGCAGGAACAGGGGGGTGAACACTGTGTCGGGTCTCCGCAGCTCACGGCTGAAAGCGAGCCAAACCGTAGCGAGACGTAAGGGCACACCGAGGGCTGACATTCCACAACAGTCTCGTATCTGCCCCCTCGATCCGTCTCAAACCCAGAGCGGCTGGTCTTCCGCGCGTACAGGAATCCGACAGCTCGATCCTCGCTTCGGCCAGAGCCTTGTTCACAGCCGGTACGGTCAGAGTAATAACCACGAAGGACAGCAAATTAAGTGCGTCCTATGAATCAAATGATCCAGACAAATGCCACAAGGCTCTGGGTGACCGATTTTTTTTTTTTTTTTCAAAAACGACAAGGTCACGTAGGCTGCATGAATTATATCAACAGACACCCAAGAAGGAGACAGCAAGAATGCATTTATCAAAATGAAACACGGGCACTTCACTGATAAGGCAGGAAGGCATGTGTAAAGCTCTCGTTGTTTATCTTGGGTTACATCAACTTATTTCCAAAGCTAGAGACATGCCTCTAGGCACGCTAATACTAAGCTGAATGGATCCAGATAGAGTCATCGCTGGGTGATGGAACAATATCTGCACGAATCCTTTACGGGCATGATACTGTTTAAACAGTTTGTGAGATATTATCTATTTACGTATCCAAGAAGTAAGTAACCCAGATACCAAAGATTCTCTAAATTAAAAACAAACTAGTGAGAAAGGCTGCAAATAAACGAACAGGCAGCAGGTAGATCAAAGAGATTTCCCGTGAAGCAAGAAAAAAAAAAGACGCAGGCCGTATTATTGAGACCTTTATTTAATGACGGCATTTGTTTTTATTTATTGACGACAAAATGACAACAAAGCAAGCAATCACGGCACCATCATGGGTACGCAGGTGATGTGATCTGTGGATTTGAGGGTTTCCTAGTTTACAGACTGAAGAAACCTGCAAATAAACTTACACATTAGGTGGGAGGGCAGGGCATGTGACTGGAAGGGGTGGGGGATGTTATTGTTTTTATTTTTGTGTTCGACAGACTCGGAATGATTTTTAAGATCTCGTCCAGTCTTAAGTGCGAAAGTTCTAGAGTGCAACACTATCAGCAGATGAGAAGCTCCATTCCTGGATCGTATTAAGATTGCTTTCGATTCGGCAGCAACTAGCGGCGTGGAGTAAACTTACACCGACGTCTGAAACCAGAACACCAAGAAGCACCTGGATCTCCTTTCAAATGCAGCATCCTGTTCCTTTTAGGCTGGCATATCGTTCTCCATAGACTTGGCATCTCATTTTCTAACTGGCAGGGTCTCGTGCTCGCTGAAACCAAGCCAGGCTGACTGTCTTAAACCCGTCTTGAGTAGAGACTCGAGAGCATAGCGAGTCAGGATTCCCATCCAGACAGCTGGTCTGTCTGACTATTTTCGTCTCCCTGTTTGAGGGTCGTAACGGGTGGTTGGTGTGGCCGTGCTGGTTTCATGGTTTTCTGACCTGAAGGACTTTCAAGGATCTCATTGCGGTTATGTTAGTTTGAGAGGCAAGAGAAAAGCCACATCCATTTACCGCAAGTGTTTACTTGTACCGTGTACCTTGGTTATTCCTGATTTTACACCACAGAATGTCATACCACCTCTTGACCTCTTGACGGCAAAAGCTACCCTACCCTACCCCACAGCAGGTGTAATAAAGCAACAATCGTCCGTTGTAGCCAGGGCTGAGCTTCGGCGAGCAGGGAAATACCTGACAATGGGAAATCGATATGCCCTCAAGGCAACAGCTGGGGCAGAATAACAGAGCTTGGCTGTGAGCCCTGTGGACACCAAACCCACAAGCAAAGCCGCAAGCCATCAACAACCGTTCCACAGTCCTTCACAACACGTCCAGGACAGTGGTTCACAATTTCTTCTTTTCGTCCACAGTTCCGTCCATCGTGAAACAGTTTCTTCTCGTTTCTTGGTTCAAAGTGCTCTCATACCTCGGACATCCTTTAAATAATACACTTGCCTGTCTGTCTGGTGCTGGTTACCTGATAAGCTATACACAAAACCATGCCACTGAATAATTCAGTTACCTTCAAGGTTCTAACCCTTGCTGACAAACTCTTTCCCGTCAGTATTTTCACCGTTACATCTACAGCTACACTACCACGTGTTGCAATTCCTTTACATTTAGAACGATCGATATATCAATCACATATCAATCGAGGCTCGGATCTGAGTCAGCTGTCTGTCAGATGAGGTAAACACCACAAAGTAATAGACATCAAGGCTTTCGTTCGGGTCAGCAGAACGCCAACGTCTTCCATCGACGTTGACGTTTAATTTAAGTGGCAGGACAAGATAGCGTTGGTTCATTTTATCCCCGTGTGGAAACCCATACATGCACACGCAAACAGACAGCCCTCAGCAGCTCGTTAGCAGCTTCTCTGCTGATCTGATCACGACGCTAATGCTTCAGCATTTACTCACTTCAATACGTTTACAGTATAAATGGAAACAAACCAACAGAACTCATTTACGTCTATTCATGCTATCGAGAGGCTCAGGAGGAGCTCGAGGCTCGGCCATGCTTCTGCACCTGGGAACACTTGGCACGAAGCAATAAGGAACCTCCAAAGAAGCAATTTTCTCTCTTTCCACCTGGAACACCTGACACTTGGAACAGCTAACCACACAATTAACTGCAGAATTAGGTTTAGGAACTGACTGCTGCGGCACGATTAAGGCTGTATAGGAAGGAAGCTGAGGTCTGGCGTATCGTCAGATTGCGAGACCGAGAGAAATGCCTTCCTGCTGGGAAGGTGAGCACATGACTCCTTGTAATGTAAATTTAACGCTAAATCACAGGCAGATCGGGAGAAAATCGGTTCGTTCTCCTCAGTCAAAATAATCAGGATGTGAAATCAGCCGGATCTGAATAATTTATTTTTTTTTAAAAAGCAAGCTGGGTTTTCATATTTCACCGATGCAAATGTACAAAATAAGCAAGGCTGGGTGCACACTACACGATTCCCCTGTTGCGGAATTATTTCGGGGGTCGGAAACCACTGACTGTGTACTCCTGTGGCTAGAGGGGAAATCTGGACTAAATCTGCAGAGGCTCTGATATCTTCAAGCATGTATGGCGTTCTTGGTGATAAATCCTGCAGTGGGAGAACCTCTACAAGAAATAGCAGGGGGGGAAAAAAGAACGAATCGAATGCGCAGCAGATCCTCGAACACCGGGCCAGTGGTGTCTTCACAGTTAAGGCTCTGGGTGACTGATCGGAAGGTCGGGGGTTCAAGCCCCAGCACTGCCAAGCTGCCACCATTAAACCCTTGAGCAAGGCCCTTAACCCTCTCTGCTCCAGGGGGCGCTGTATCACGGCTGACCCGGCGCTCTGACCCCAACCTCCTAACACGCTGGGGTATGTGAAGAAAAGAATTTCACTGTGCTGTAATGTATACGTGACCAATAAAGACCCACTATCATTCATCAATTAGCGTGGGCGTGCAAGGACAAAAAGGTAAACATGATAATTCTTTATTACTTTGCATGCAATACACAAATAGTTAGGAATAGCAGAATAAAAGGAAACATGGCGCGATTCCTCGTCCGTGATCACTCTTGAAGTGTACGCACCAAACAACTGATTGCGGGTGACTCGAGGCCTGCGCTCGGCATCAGAATTGTGAACAGTATTCGTGCCTCGCTGTGTGAGAAAACGTGGCTGTTATTTGAGTCACAGAGCCAGCTTGTGTGTTGCTTCAGAAAAGTGCTCATGCTCAACCCAGGAAAGAGAGAGAGAGAGACAGAGCACGAGTGAGAGCAAGCCCAGCTGCAGCATTATCAATAGCTCCAGCACTGGGCCTGCAGCGCTGCTAATCCAAGCGGAGTTGTAGAACGGAAACACGCGCCCGGGCTCAGCTGTGCTGCCGGCCAGCCCCCTGTGGACAAGCTTTGATAGGAGCATGACGAGCAGGGGCCGACGCCAGCTGTGCTCAGACATTTAATACGACAAAAGGAAAATCATAACTGAGCCATCGTAGTCCCTGTGCAACTACAGGAAATTAAGGATGAAGGATAGCCTGCTGGGCATCCGTCTTATACAGTTTACTAGCCACCACTATTATTTCTGGCAAGAAGCTTGGCAAGGGTTTTCAGCAGAATTTTAGAATACGTTTCAGTATAAACAGTATTAATCATTTTGACTGTGACAACCTGAATAGAAGTTCAACGTTAAAACCTTCCCTCGTTTACCAAATCAAAGGTCATCTTATTGGAAACACGAGTTCTGCACCGAGACCCAAGGATATCAAGTTGTGGAATGAAGTCGAGAACCTGTTCCTGAAACCGCAAACCTGTCATTTTCTCCCCCGTACTAACACTTATCTGGATTAAACCTCGTTGATATGCATTGAGATTATTCAGGGGATAATTTCTCGCGGGACAAACACGGGGATTAAATACTAGCAGCTTTCCTCAGACGTATTCGATGCCAGCTCGAATGACGAGGGCGAGACAAAATCGAAGGCCTTGCTTTGGAGGGTTTACGCAACGAGAAGGGTAGATGGGAGTAAAGACATTCTTCAGATCACTCCAGGCTCTTCCATTTCACTGGATCCTTCTGAGAAACGATCTCTGCATGTGTGTAGAGAGGGGGCATAATCCTCTCCTCGTACCAGGCGGCGAGAAGAGCAGTAGAGGAATGCAGTGAGCGGGGTCTGACGAAACCCAAACGGATAATTGCTTTGCCAGAAAGGACCACATGCTGAGGCAGGGAGACACTGCAGAAAACAAAGTAGGAGGACAGCTGGAGCAGACCGATGTCTTCATATGGCCAAGCGAGGCATCAGAGCATAAGGAATGGTCTGGAAGATCTGCCAAAAACAGCCTCTTGTGGAATCTCAGTGAGGCTGTAGGGGTGAACAATGGCTGGAGTTTTAATAATGTGGAAATAATTTCCACACATGACCTCGCCTTGTCTCTCTCTCTCTCTCTCTTTCTGCTAAGGACATAGGGTGGGACTTTGCCCTTGTGGGCGTCAACTTTCCAGTTTCGCTGCATTGTGACTGTGTACCGAGAGAGCCGATACCACTTGAAGAGGATTAAACAAAACAACCAGACCGTAACACACACGGCCTGCACTGTAGTGGTGCAAATTTCTTTTCCCTGATACAACACACAGTCCCGAGCTTGGAAATATAACTTCTCTTAATATGAAAGTCTGATTCCCCCATTTACGGGATCATCTTTCATCTCCGGGGTAGAGAGATCAAACCTTTCCTGAACACCAAGAGTCAAAAAAGGCCAAAGCCTTTACATCTGGGTGGAAGATACTCTATATCCAAAAAGAAAATTAGACTGAATTCCTTCCTTTAGAAGACACTGAGCAGAAAAGAATTACTGTGTGTGAAGTGATAGGGCAGGCTAGACAGGACCAGGTAAGCTTTGAAAGGACAATATGAAAGAAGCATCATGATCCCCATGACTAAAGCCAGGCCTGCGCTATTTACGACGCTGGCACAACCTTCAAGCCCTCTACATTCCTCGTTATAATCAGGGACGGATTACCGTGCAAGAGTTCGGACGAAAGTACAATACGAGTTGCAGTTAAGGGAGAAAACTAGGTGCATTTTCACTGCAGGAAACTGGGAACTTTGGGAGCGGTTGCGCCAAAAGAAACAGGGCTTGTATTTCCTTTGCTGTAGTTCCAGGAAACATTTAACTTCCTGCTCCAGAGTCAGTACTTTTCTGTGAAACCATGGACTATTTGGATGCAGCAGGCCATACATACCATTACTGATTAGTCAAACACAAGCTTTACACAATTACTAATCCTCTGACCCTGCATTTTAATAACTCTTGCACACTACTGGCAAAGTGAAATATTTTTGCAGTGCTTTTCAAGCAAGAGCCAAGTACACAACAGTGAAAGTGATTTTTGTTCATTTTTTTTTTATATAGCATGCTATTAACACACTGACTACGTTTACATGGACAGCAGTGATCTAATTATGGACCTTATTCTGAATAAGACAATATTCTGATTAAGGTGTTTACATGAGTCGCTTTTAGAATACTCCTTTCATGTTCAGGTTTTACGTGTTATAGAACATAGACGGATTAACGGCACGTCATTACGTCGCCGCGCCACGCCGTCCGACGTCCCTCCAGAATTTCACGTATCAACATACAGTCGGTCTTCGTTATGGGACCGTATACAGTTTTGGGTGTTTCATTTTTTATTTTACGAAGCTTCCAGTGCGGTTAATTATTTTAAGTGCTATACGTGCAAATAGACGACTGCTTGAAGCCGTGGGCTGCGTCCCAAACCGCGTACTTACCTACTATATAGTATATAGAATTACATGTATTATGCCTACTATATAGTAGGCAAGTACGCGGTTTGGGACGCAGTCGTGCTCGCTTGTTTGCAGTAAAACGGTCGAGCGCTGCCGTGCGTGTACGTGTCCTGTCGCAAAATGCGGTGAAAACTCACACGACGTTAATAGTGTGATTAAGGTGTGTACATGTCTGTAATACATGTCGATAATGCGACTAAAACAGGAGTACTCCACACGTCTTAATTCAAGCATGACTTTTGCCGGATTAAGGTCATCGATGATCGCCGGGGCAGTGGTAGCCACGTGGTTAAGAAGTTGGACCCCTGATCAGAAGGTCATGAGTTCATGAGTTCTCAGCACTGCCAAGCTACCACTGTTGGGCCCTTGAGCAAGGCCCTTAACCCTCAACTGCTCGGTTGTATAAATGAGATAAATGAATGTCGCTCTGGATAAGGGCGTCTGAATGCCATAAATGTAATGTAATGTTTACATGGTAGTCTCTTAATCAGATTATTGTTGTCCATGTGAACATACTGAATGACTCTGAAGTGAAGCTGTTAAACTGAAAGTATACTACAGTTCTGTCAGACCTTCTGGTCCAGAAGGTTAAACCAGACTGATCAAAGTCCTGATCAAGTGCTGGTTTCATATTTGAAATTACAGGCAGATAACATCATTACTTCTCTTCTGCTATCTTTGATGATTGGGTGGATTTATATTCTTCAAGAGCTAAGATTTTGGCAACTCCCTCCTCTTAATGGAAAGTCCCTGTCCGTGATCCTCTGAAGTCTTGCTTTAGATAAATAAATGTGATGAATAAATGTGATGAATAATCTTCTCCCCCACTTGTTTGTGTTCACAGGCTGACATTAACACCTTCTTGTGGCGTGGGCAGCCAGAGGTTTGCAGTGATGGTTATTTCGCTTGTCAGTGTGAATGTCCTCCGAGCCCTCGTGGCTTTAATTAGACTGGTGGCAGAGTCAGACAATGCCTCTAGAGATCAGACAACCGAAAGAGCGCTCGGGGCCCGCTCGGCCCCCGCCGGTCCACTGGGTTTTCACAAACTAGACTAGACACTTCTGCTGATGAAGTGGTAGATACGGGTGTTATGATTTGAAACTGACAGTATGACGACCCAATCTGAAAAGATCAGTTATCGTGGTATTAATCAACCGTATAAAAACACAAAACAAGCCAGTGGTGAAAACATTTCGTATGCACATATAAAAAAAATTCATTAAAAAAAAATGAAAGGAGACAAAAAAATTCTTTCCACTGGAAGGGGGTGTGTTCACGATGTACGCACCAAATATAATTATTCATTATGTATACTACACGCACCTTATTTTAATGCAACGTTTGACCTTTCCGCACAGAAATAAAAAAAGATCGATGCATTTTAATTGGTCTTTTGAAAAAGTCAGCAGTAAAGTAAAGTAACTGGCAGATCATACTCCCTGACTAATGTACTTGGAACTTGAAAGGCTGATAATCTTGATCTAAGCACACTCCAGCGTTTCTGCTCAGAAACCACAGATGTCCAGAGCAAGGTCGTATTTGTATGGCTAGTCTCTTTGTTCATAAAAACTCCTTTTACATGAGTAAAATTGGGCTGAAATGAGCAGAATTACTAGACAAACCTAAACTTACAACAAAAAAAAGCTACATTCAACCATCCATCCAAGGCAGAGGACGTCCGGGACGGGGTGCCGACCCATCGCGGGACACAATCGCACACCCGTTCACACACTACGGACAATTTTGGAAATGCCAAATCAGCCTATATTGGTGGGAGGAAACCGGAGTACCCGATGGAAACCCTCAAACTCTCAAACTGCGTACGCAGAGGACGGAGGCTGGATTCGAACCCCCAACCCTGGAGGTGCGAGGCAAACGTGCTAACAACTAATCCATCATGCGCCCAACAAAAGCTACATATCAAAGTAAAAAACAGTGCAGACGCCGCCATATTGTCCCGTGTCATCAGGTGTGCTTATGTCACAGAAAACCTCCGACACGGAAAAGTGCAATGGAATAGTCATAAACCTCCCAGGTGGGAACTCTGGCAACATCCATCTTGTCCGGGTTCTGAGTTTTGCATACCACCGTAACACTAAGGTAAAGTATCGAATAAAAAGTGTGGGACTATCGGAGTAGACATGCACACACTGCGGAGAAGGACCAGGATCCGTAAAGGCTTTCGAAAAGTTGTGGATACGTCCCGCAGAGTCAGGCTCGCTCAGTGCGTCCACAAAACATCAGAGCGTCTTGGTGAAAAGGAGGGGAATCAGAACACAAGCCAGATAAAGTGGTTCGGTTCATTAGTTAAGAGGAATTCGACATCACCCCTTGGCCTCCCCCGCAGCATTACTCGGGTCTAACGTTTAACTGCCCTACATGGTGTTCAGCGAGTCATTCACAGAGTAAAACGCACTGACACCAACGTGCATGTATGTTGCACGACAGATCTCCAAAACAAAATGACTCGCAACTAATTTAACGTTTGAAACCAAACTAACACGGTGTGAACTTTCTTTGTATTTTTTTTTAATCCACATGAGAAACCCACATGACCTTACCAAACGTCTATCAGCGAAGCTCTTTATGAAATCGTCTCACGCTCATTCGGGGCTCCAAATCAAACTCGCACACCAATAAGACATGCCTCAACACCGTTCCAAATCAACACCCATTAACACCTGAATGCTGAACTCAAACCCGAAAAGATAACACTGCTGTGCTACTTATAGCAGGCTCTGTATTGCTTCATCCATAGATAACGCAGTACAGGTTGGGTGTAGTCAATATTTACCCACAGACTGAGTCAACAAGATTGTGATAAAGTCCCTGAAGGTTGGCCTGAAAGAAACAAGCTCCCATTGACGGTGTTTATGTGAAACGGGATTACAAACACCACCAAAAGCACCATATGTTCACGGGACCTCCAAATGGCCACGCTGGCCCGACTACAGCACTGAGGACGCAGGTTTGAAGATTAACTCGTGAACGGAAGAAACTTGTTTACACCGAAGCCTGGGAGAGCCAGCTGGAGTTGAAGTTTAACCTCTAGCAAGTGAGAACCTGTCACTCGAGCAGAGTAAAGCAAAACGTGTGTGACCGGGAAAGTTAGGCTGCTTTCACAACTGCCCGTGTCCTCTCAAACTCCAGCACACATTTTACATGCAACCCTATAGGAAGTGCTTTGAATAATAAAGCACTGCCTTCCGTGGGGGTTGGGTTTCTGTGGATAAGAGGAGGAAAAAAGTTAAACTTTTCAGGAAAGTCCAGAGCGACGTTAAGCAATTTTCAACCCCGTGACCAATCGGGTCTCACTTTGGAGGTCGAGTGAGAAAAATAAACAGAGGGCAGAGCAGAGGTCAAAAAGACTGGACGTTACTGATATCCCTTCGTCGAAACTTAACTCGAAATGCCAACTTGTCCATAAGGTTGTGACATGTGACATCTCATTGCATAACACTTCAATTCAATTTGATCTGTGTAGCGCTTGAGAGGTTCCCTTGAGAGGAACCGGACTCAGAAGGGAACCCGTCCTCATCTGGGTCACGACGGGTAGTGTGAAAGTAACACCAAGTCAAACAAGCGGTTCTTTTGATTTTCTGCCTCCGAAGCTACAACCAAGGCAAACAACCTCATCATCACCAGACTTACATCAATCTTCAATCATCGGCAGTACTGACAACAAATCGAATCTAGAGAGCAAGCTAGACCAGTTAGATAGCCAATATTAGGTAAGAGCATTGCTATGGTTACAGTGTGCATACTGCATTCTGTTTTTCCAAGTGTGAAGGCACATTAAAAAGATTTGTGGTTCAACTCTTAACCATCGTGGTTCCTTAAAAAGCCTGGATATGCATTTAAAATTTTCTGAAGGCAGGGGACGGGTGGACAGATCAGTAGCCCGGGGACAAGCTAATCTTGAGACAAGCTACTCAACACCGAGCGAATTGACCTTACTGTTAAATATTCCGGGAGAAAATAAAAAGACGCTAGTCACACTGTAATATTTCTACTCGACATGAGGGAAGATAACGGAACAGCTCAGAGCTACAATTTTCGTCCACGGCGTGCTGACATTTCGCAAAGGAGGGATAATGACTACGGCGAAGAACTCGTCCTTTCTTTGGGAGTTCATCGGCTCGATCATTTCCCTTAGTCTGCGTTAATGCACTTAAACAGCTAAGTAACTTATCGCGTTACGGTACTGCATTAGCGCCCACTACTGACCGACCAAAATAAACAAACAAATAAATAAATAACAAACGGGACTTTGAAGCATGCTGGAGCGTCCCCTTGCCTGGTGGTCGAGCTACTGAACGTATCGTCAAACCCGACCTGAAATCTGAGGACTGAGGGGGATGGATCACCCACGCATCACCGTACAGCTTAATAAAGAAAAAGTTCACCAGTTTAGCATCAGCCCGATCAGGTTAGCTGAAGCTTCACTGCACTGCACAGAGAGGGACAGGATTCTCTTGCAGTCTTCATTCACGTTTTCACCTCGGCCATGAGGTTTCAGGAGACACCTCCGTAATGCTGACCCCCCCCACAATAAAAAGAATGAGGTCACTGACGCAGTATACATATAGCTTGCCTTACATGATTGTAAATTAGGATGTAAAAACACACCATGCAAAAATACCAAGCAACTCCCACAGGCTGACACCGCAACGACAGAGTGTTAATTAGCGCTCTGCAGAGCGGTCATCAACCGAGAAGAGAAGACAGGCTTCAGCTCACAGCCATGATATTAGCTGGGCTCTCGTCCCCGTCTCAGGAGATTATCGTGTCCAAGGATGACGCAATGCAAAAGTAACAGAGTCTCGGATGAACTCTGAAGTGTTGAGCAAAGAAACTAAACGAGAAGTCGGAGCATAAACAAACGGCTCCCTTTTGTTTCCTGGTTTTTCTTCTCAACCAACTGCGGCCAGGTCACGTCCCGCCCTTCTTTTCAGACCTCTCATCCGTCAGAGATTAACCGAGGCAGGAAGACGAAGGAATGTGACGCCAAACACAAACACATCGCTCACCAGGTGTCAACAAAGGCTCCTCGCTCAGCATTTCCTCCCGGAGTTAGGCGAGGGCTCAGAAGATAAGAAGCGACTAAAGAGGGAGAAATGTCGAGCTGTGAAGCGTCTTTTTGCTGAGGCTCGACACTTCTGCGGCTTCTGCTTTAGAAGACGGTGCACGGCGTGGCACTTTCAGGATGACTCGAGGACAAGCGTGTGGATATGACACAAGATGACATCAAACTCAGGACGGTCAACCGCCAAATATAGCAACTCTGAGATAATCGAGCATGAATTCATCATGACTGGGCAAATCAGCACACCGGAGCTTTTATTTCCCAGATTGGCTAATTAGTAAATTTACGATTTGTTCACACCTGCTTAGCATAAAATCGTACATCCATGCTCAAGCCACACTGACCCTCAGTAAGTCTAGACCGTATTTTTGGACATTTTCGATACCCGGGTCAATAAACATGGCCCCGTTTCAAATAGATATGCAGTGTTTTTAACTGATCTCTTTCCTCATAATGCTAATCTACTGGAGGCTAGAGGAGACAATCGAGTGAACCTTGCTTATCTATGGAAGATTAGCAGGACATCCAACACCTCTCTCAAAGTGCTCTTCTATCATAACCCACTATCAGGCTCTCGGCAGGCTGTGACATACACAAACCAGATATCAAATCCCAACCGGCAAAAAGCGACATGGACTACGTGGTCCAGAAGAATAGATATCAGCGAGTCGCATAATTCGGCCCTTTTTAAAGAGCTGAGCAGATTCGGGAGGAGACGTGCGTTATGCCACAGCCAGCTAGTGTGGGCTGCGAATGGAAAAAACCAAAGTGGTGGTTGTAAAAAAAAAAAAAAAAAAAAAAAAAAAAAAAAAAAAAAAAAAAAAAATTTTTAAAAATGTCCGTGCTGCGTCTCCATTAAGCCCGAGAGCAAAGATTTTACAAGGAGTTTGGAAAAATTTATTCAATACATCAAACTCGTGACGTGCAGCTTTGGACGGTTTAACTCATGAGGAGTGCATGTAAAAATAAATAAATAAATAAATAAACAAACGTTTGGTGGTGCTCTTATTTCCCCACAGACTGTTGGGAAGAAAAGGGTGTCAGAGTTCATCAGTAGGATTATTGTGCATTCAAAACAACGCGAGACGCGGCCGGCCCCAGAGAGGGCGCGCGACGCGGCCGGCCCCAGAGACGGCGCGCGACGCGGCCGGCCCCGAAATCGCCGCACTATATAATGAATGAAGCATAGTTTGGGACACGGTATAGTACAGGAAGGGGTAACAGGAAGGTCAATCATCAGGCTTGATGATTAGACAGATTAGAAAGCATTGAGTCATTATTTACAGGAACAGGAGAAAGAATCAGATGTATTATCAAGGCTCTTTGTGGTTGCTCACTGCTGATTTGATCAACTCCAGCTCCACATCACAATTGGTAATGGATTCCAGCTGCATGTCGTCACCTCCGTCTCACTCACCTGCCCTGCATTATTAAAGGCTTTTTAAGGCGTGACGGCACAGTGGGAGTAGCGCAGACAAGGAAGAGGGTCTTGTTTCTAAGGAAATATTTACCAAAAAAAAAAGAAAGCACGATCCCCTATGAGGCACCGATGATGTCAAAACGCTTCGAGTGAGCGCAGCACGATGATTTCTTCGACGACGCCCCACCGAGACACAAACAAACCGTTCCTCAAAGGGCTTTAAAGTTTACCACGACGCT